>NC_135507.1:7664690-7753214 GCF_052857255.1 Amblyomma americanum | reverse complement strand
TGTTAGGAAAAAAAAAGGGGGGGGGGGGCTGACAATTGATCTGATGCCGCTATCTTGCGTAAGGAGTGATGATTGTGCCTTAATGCTTTGACGATTAGAAGCAAATTTTACGATGTTATGATTAAGTATTTCTTACGCAATAAAAGAAGCAGTTATTCCCGCGTAGCCGCGACTGCCCGCGTTTCCTCCATAAAGTTCCCGCGAAGGCGAACAGAGCAGAGCCCCAACGCTCCAGAAATCGCCGGGGCCAATGCGCGAGCTTCACGTGCCTTCGGTGTTATTCGTCTTCGGCTCTTATATAGCTCTCCCGGCGAAAAGCCGGCACAAGCCTCACCACGACCAGGCCAGGCCGGTCCCGCCGAAATCCCCGACTATTCGCTCACACAGATTTTTCCGAGAGGACTCCCCCTTCCACACAGGAGGGAGGTAGAAAAAAAGGGAGAGAAGACCAGCATTGCTTCCCTATTTCTTCACTGCACCCCTCCTCCTCTCCCAACGCGTCTCGACGCCGGTCTCCGGAGCACTCCATCGATAGACATATGGTTATCCGGGCACACGGCGGCGACGTGATTCCCATCCGGGATTCCCGGCATTCTTCACCCTTTCCCTCTTTCCCCATACCCGGCGGCGGGAATCCCTCACCCTCTTCCTGCAAGCGTTCCTACGGTCCTTGCGGCCGGCGGTGGGTACCGAAACCCAATTTCACCCAAAAGCAGCAGTTGGCCTGTCCCGAAAAGGGAAAAGGGGGAAAGAAAAAATAAGGCCTCGGGAGAGCCTTCAACGAATTTTTCGTCGTCTCCCGCGAACCGATCTGGTGGCGGAGGGGAGCGGAGTAGGAATCGGTGGACGCTCGAGGAATAAAACAACAACGGGCGTGCCATAGCTCGCGGGGCACGAGGGAAAGAATCGAATCGCATGCGGTGTTCTGCCCCGAAATAAAAAAAAAAGCTGAGCAGAATATTTGCCTTCATTCATGGAATAGGCAAGAAAGCGAAGAGAAGAAAACAGGGCGCAACCAGGGATTATGCGAAGCCCTGTTTTCTCCTTTTTTTCTCTATCTCTCTTTTGGGTCTGTTTCGTGCCCCGTTGCTTTTTCGGGCGGCATATAAGGATTGGCGCAGAGAGGCGCCTGCATTCGCTATTCTGTGATACCCAAAGGGGCACTTCGTAAATAAATATAAGATAAAAGCACAGCGCGAAGGCGAGAGGGGTGTGGCAAAGAATTCACACTCCGCGCAGCTCACGTGGACAGAGTGCACTGGCTGTTCTGCGCTGCCTTCAACCTAGGTTCTATAGGCGTTTAACGTACAGTACGCCAACAGAACGAGAACCATACTTTGAAAGGACACTGAAATGGGTTCTGGAAGCACGGATATAGTGGATATAGTGACGAACGGGCTTTTCCCCGTCAAAGGACCCCCTTCCAGCCAATGGCGTCGGCCGATCCTCACGAATATGCCAGCGTGACAATACAAGGAGCGGTGTGAGAATGCAGGGAAAGGACCATCCCCTACATACCGCGGAAGATCGGGACTATTCCCTATCATGGAAGAAGGGGACTATCCCCTTTCAACCTCCACTTTTTGCATTGTTCGCGCTAGCAGGCCCATGAGAGTCGGCCGACGCCATTGGCTGGAAGGGGGTCCTTTGACGACGAAAAGAAGCTTCGTGTCTGAGGTGTATCTGACCGTCGCTACAGTGGCCATAAGTCAGTCGAGTCGGGATAAAAAGGACACGTCAGCGTGCATCCAGTAAGCGCATTCGCAAGCGCCAGCATCGGTTCCGTCGGTAAAAACACAACCGCCGAGCTTCGAAGCGAGCGCCGGCGGTTATGCCGTGCTATAGATGCAAGCAAAACACCTAGAACCTCTTGAAGCCGCTCTGTTTGTTCTGCCCCCAGTATGAGTATCATTAACTTATCCGGCCTGTTCGAGGAGTGACCCGAGCAGCAAAACGCTAACGGGACTCGCGCGCGCTAAATACACGCGAAGAGCTAACGAGGAAAGATTCGACTTTGAAGAAGAGCAAACAGCAGGGCGCTCTTCTTCCGGTCTCGTCGGAAAGGTACACACTGAAGTCGCGCGCGCACCACCCGTTTTGCATCCGGCCGCGCTTTGACCGGGAAAGCTTTTCGTTAGTTTTAACTCCCCGCCCCGCCCCCCCCCCCCCCCCCCCCCCCCCCCCCCCGCCCCTCACACACACATTTTGCGAAGGCTCGCGGGAAACTATCGTTAACTTGAGCATCGGAGAAACTTTGTCGGTGTAACGTGGGCAAACAATTGCCGCCGACAAGACAGCCGCACGCGAGCGTTTTTACGCGGTGATTTTGCATTTAATGTTTGGAATGCAAATGGAGAATCATTCTATGTGTAAGATGCTTTCGAGATCACGCGTGTGACCAAGGAAGCTCAAATGTAACTAGCTGGTAGTGGACGGAAGAGTGGCCAGCTGAGAAGATTGAAAAGGAACCAGAAGTGATGAAATCGGGCTAGACGGTTGTATAATGTCAAGGCGGTGAAAAGGAGCATGCAGACTAGCTGCAAGCATTGCGGTGCTTTTTTTTTTCTGTCATTACGCGTTAATGAACCTCCCGGGATAATTAACGAAACAAGTAGGTAGCACACGATGCACAAGACATATGAAAAGACTGGAACCGTGGGCAAGTTGCGTCTTTTATCAGAAGCAGCCTATGATTCATGGGTCAGTTGTCTAGCCTGCACCGTTTCGCTGCTGAAAGGTTTAAGAGGTTTGTATGTGCTCTGCACATATATTCGTATGTCCTGAACCACGAGCCGACACTGCCGCGCTGCTATACTGGATAAGGAGCGCCAGAAACCAAAACAATTTGCACCGCTGTATATCGAGCACACAGGGCGCTGGACGGGATTATTATTTCCGCGCGCAACTCAACCGGCTCGGAATCCTCTTGAGGCGCCCTGAAAAGTTTCGCTCCTGCTAGCATTGCTTAAGAAGCGAAACGAAGAAAAGAAAGGGGGAATTCACAGCCCGATTTTTAAAGGAGAATCAAGCCTACACCAAGACCGACAGCTGCGGGTTTTCGCTAACGAAAACTAGCGCACAGGCGCGAACACTCGCACTCACACAGCGAACGGTACACGGAGCGCCTTGCTTCGCAAACACGCTGTACACGGCAGCTAGCTAGCTGGGTTAGCAAAGAGAGTCGAGTTAAGAATTAGCGGAGTCCGTGGCGCGCGCTACTCGTTCGTAAACAAGTGCCTCGAAGCCTCACAACTTCTCCCTTTCCTACTCCTGCTCTCGGCGCCCGTCTTCCTCACGCCCCGACGACGACGGCAAATCTCTCCCGAAGGTTTTCGCTGTATACGGTTTACCCGGGCAACTGCCGCCTCGAATTCGCCGACAGTTTGTCTTCGGGACACCGAGGTTTCATTTCTATATTTGTTTTCCGCTTCTGAACGTTCGTAGGGACGGCCGAAATTCACCGGGACAGCTGCCGGGAATTCAGCGCAGACACGGTTTGCCTCCAACACACTTGTTTCATTCTCTGAGAACGCGGTATGGTGGAGGAGGTAGCTACTGTTCATTCGCGACTTCAAAGCGAGAGCGCAGCATGTAATTGGTGGGGGTTAAAAATTTTCAGAACGCGAGCTCACTGCGCGAGCACACAACAGGGCTAAGCGCACACACGTGCAGTTTTGTTTCCTTAACGCGAAAGCGAAGGAAGGGAGAGTTTTGCGGGAGAAAAGTTCTTAGCCGGCGCAGAGACGAAAGGTTGTACAGCGCAAACCGCGCGGCGGGCTTCTTCGGCGAGTTATTTCTCGCGCGGCAAACTTTCGCCCCGGCAGCTACAGCGACTTGGCGCGCTCGCGTCTCGAGAAGAGCAACTAATTCGATTAAAGCGCGCGCTTTGTGTAAGCTCGTGAGCTGCACTCGAGACGCCTGTACACCTTCGTGTTTACTCGTTGCAGGCTTGCGAAGCTTCCGACTGCCGAGAAAATCTTCACTCTCGTAACCTTTACTAGATACGAGTTGTTTCATCATCGTTTTCAAATTGAACTACGCCTCTCTAAGATGCGCCAGCAAGCTGTCCCGTATATTCATACTGCCAACTCACGGTGGTTTGCGGCTTTTGGTGGGAACTTCGTCAACGAAAGGATGGTGGTACTTACCTGTAAAAAAAAAGGAAACAAAAAAACACATGGTTAGCATAACAAAACATGGAACACGCATGGTTTTGTACAGGTACATGCAATGTGCTGAAAGAGAGCGCCTTATTCGCCCACACTCGACGATTACAAATTACACAGGTTCGAGTCAGAACCACAATTTTTTTTTTTTCCCCACGCAGTCTTCGTTTAGACGCACGATCCCATGAGTGTCTTTTTAGGTTCGATGCAGAGTTAAAAACGAATTTGACACTTCAATACCAACAAACTGTTTCCTTTCAGACTATTCATGATTGTACACATAAAGAGAGGGAATTAAACTATACGTCACTCATTGTGTCACTAAATATGGTCTCACCATCCATGACAAGCGATGACAACGCGGCGCATCGCAAACATTTTTCAAGATAACATTCCATTTGCTAAACCCTTCATGCCAAATGTTGACAAGCGTAAGTGGAAGGCTTTGCTCGTAATGTACAGTACGGCCCACTGTTAAAGGGAACATGGGATCCCGTGGTCCCCTCCTTTGCGAAGTGGAGCCACCGTGAGCCGGCGAAAGTAGACGGCACGTGCGCAGTAAGCACGGCCGGCTGCGCTTTCCACTGATGCCGCCCATTCTCGCCGGCTTTCGGCGGCAACACTTCGCGAAGCGCGGAGGCCACGCGATCGCGTGTTCCCTTTAACAGTGGATCGTACTGTACATGTCTTGTAAAGCGCGGGACGATGCTGCGAAGGCACCTCCAACGGAAGTTGCGCGTATTGTGTGCGTATTGACCTCCAATATATCAAACTAATTCAGCACTCCACATTTATACCTGTATATCTTCTGCCATAATCGGTAATTAAGCGAAATACATGTCAAGAGTACTCGTCGAAGCGTAACAATGCAGCACCGCCCGGTGTCTCACTCATGAGCCAAAGATGAGAAGAAACGGTCCTTTCAGAAACAATCACCAGAGCAAACAAATACGACGTTGCGAGTGGCGCTTGCATCGCGCTGGGCGCATTCGTAAGAGGAGTTCGCAGCTTTCGCGACATGCGCAGTAGCCGCCGCGCACAGAGCCCGAATCGCGCCCGTGTCACGCGCGAGCGGGCACAAGTGGGCGCTGGCGACACACGCACCAACCATGAGCGCAGGAGGCCGGTGGAGAGCGGTCAGCGGCAGCGACCGGGGCTCGTTCGTCCAACTCGACATCGATCGCGCCCACGTTCATTAATTTGACGCGACGCGACAGCTCGGACTTCCCCTTCCTCCCTCAGTCCTTCCCTACCTGCCCTCCCTCTGCTCCCTTACCACGTGTACACCCCACCCTCCCTCCGCCGACACCGCCCATCACTTAGCCACCTTCATTGGAGACCCCAGCGTTCTTTATATATTTTTTTACCTTTTCAGGGTCTTTGCTAAGCCGAGCGTTGAACTCGCGACGCCGGCACAAAGTGAGACGTCATGCCGCCGCGCCGCAGCGGCCCTCCTTCGGGGGATTCGGACCAGCCGCGGTGCCTCAGTGGCTATGGCGACCGGCTGCTGGGCAAAAGGTGGCGGGTTCGAACCCCAGTCGCCGCGGAGCCTCGTTTCGATGGAGGCGAAATGCAGGAACACCCCCGTGTGCCGTATTAATACAACCCCGGTGGTCGAAAGTAATTCGAAGTCCTAAACTGTACAGCGACTCCTTCTCGGTGTCTCATTTCATCCGCTCATTCACCGATTCCCTAACGGCGTAGTTCAAAAGTCCACCGTGATTGTGATATTTGCTGATCGAGACTTCCCATTTTCCTTATAAACCCATTACAGTTGGATTGTTCTTTCTGACGAGCTTCGTGTTCAGTTCCTTTGGTTTTATAAACGGGCACCTTAGCCAACTGAGCCTGTTTCGCCAGTTGTCTTGCCCTCTTAAAACTACAGCTTGAAAGTTAAAGAGACAGCGCAGCGACAGTTGCGTATAGGACAGAGAGGGACAGAAAGAGAGGAGGAGGGATCGGCAGCGAGGTTAACCAAGCGTATGTATGATCGGTTGGCTACCTCACAGAGGGGAGAGGGGCGAAACAGAAGAGGGAAAGAAGGACTTCAGTATCCAAGAACTCTAGCCTGCTGCTCGAGAAGACCGTTGTACAGGCGGACATATATGAGGGCAGGGTCATAGCATCGCCGCTACGCTTTAGTATACACAGTAGGCTGACGACCGTGTCTGGTAAGGCGAAACCGACGCCAGCGTGTTAAAACCACGCCGCGAACCAGAGCACTCACTCAGAATGCAACATCTGAGACAACCGACCCCAACATTTTTTTTTTCTTTCTATTTACGCTTTGTGCCTGCTAGCAACTTCGTTTCACAGGGGATTCGACCTTAAATTCCACAAGCGAGCTTTCCCACAAATCCGACCTAGCCAAAACAAACGAAGGCGATAAGAGTTTTGAAGGCTACAAGACGAGCGAAATGGTTGTGAACGAGAATTTTGAAACACATTCTGAAAGGGCCGAACAAGAAAACGTGCGCGCCCGCGCTGTGATTTCTCGATAAGCGAATGTTCCGCTATCATGTTTGGGTCACGTTAGATTTGCGGCAAAGCCTGCCTGCGGAATTCTCGCGAAAGTTCCATTCCGGAGCATTCCTTTCATTGGACCCGAGCGTCCAAAGTCCGAGCGGTCGTGCTTCGCTAGCTCGCTTACTGTGTCACAGTCCGCGCAGCACACACAGGTATCCGCGTGTCTCTGAGGCTCTGTATAAACACACAGAAAACGCGCGGCGTGTAGCTTCCGGGTGCAGCCACGCGTGGCTGGATCGGATGACGCACTCAGGACCGGCACGCGCTGTCCACGGCTGCGCGGACGGCGTTGTTAGCGACAGGGAGCTAGAGGCCAAGGAGAGCGCGTGACAATTCAACGCCGTGTCGCTAGAGTCGCATGCCCCCTTCCATCGCCCCCCCCCCCCCCCCCCCCCACACACACACACTGCCACTACGGTTGTGTGCGTGCCCATGAACAAATGACCCACGGTCGCCACCGGCGAATCACTCGGCGCTCGGTTCTCCAGGGACGAATTAGGGAATCGCCTCTCTCTCCCCTTTCCCTTCTCTCCCTTTTCTCCCCCGATTTCCCGTGTGTCCCCAGGTCGACCTGCCTGCCCCCTCTTCGCTTCCACTGTTCTCCAGCGGCGTTGCCCGCGCGTGCAGGCGTTCCTGTGGTGTGAGCGTTCGGCGTCGACGGCGGAAGGGGAGAACGAACACCGTGACGCGTCGACAGCTCACTCAACTCGAGGTGGCAATCAGCCGTCCACCACGCGATGCATTGGCCAATGTCTATTGATCCAGTGGCAGAGCGATCAGGCATTATGTGTGCATTGTCATGTGTACAGTGTCGTGTTTGCAATGCGTGAAAAAAGCACTGAAAGGAGAAGAAAAATAAGGAACGCGATTCGCTATCGGTAAGAGTGGATCAGAACTTATAACAGTAAATAGGCTAGTTATCTCACTGTAGGCCACGTTTTATATAACGAAAGACTTCCGTATACACATCAAGAAGTAGTTTCGCCATTCCGATGTCCGAACCTTGCCCAACGGAAGGGGTATCTGTAGCACGAAAAGAATGACTTCCCTTGGCTCTTTGCTTATAAAGTTACACAAAGTGGCGATAACGGGAAGTGAAGCCCTTAAAGAGAGAAATTACGGTCAACTCCCTTCCAACACGCCAGCAAAATTAATGTCGATGCGAAGACGACCAGTTCCGGATACCATGCAAAAAGGCGAGATTGCGGGATAACAGAAACATCGTTCGGGCGCGGCACAGGAAAGAACCCGTACAGGCTCGCCATCAGTATACAAGCCGAGATAGCGGGATAACCGGAGCTCCGCTCAGACGCTGTACATAGGAAGCAGGTGTTCCGCGTCCATCCCTAATACACCGGGCACCCAGGAGACAACTCGGAGGCAGACAGACGCCTCCAATGCCCCAGCTCTGAGCCTTCGGAAAACAGTCGCTGATAGCAGACGAAAACAGCGCGACCGGGACAGGTCTCTGGGTCGCCGTCGGGGATAGATAGAAGCGAAGAGACAACAAAAGAAAAACACTAAACAAGATAAACGCATACAGAACAGAAGATGAAGAAGAGAAAACTTGCGTGTTCCACAGGACAGAATGAATAACGTAAGGAAAACAGAGTGGAAGAAGAAAGAAAAGAACGATAGGCACCTGCGTGCTCGCACAGCGGCGGCCGTGTCTCAAAGCGGAAGCAACATTCGATTGTCGGTTGTTGTGTCTGCCGTCGGACTCTCCGTCAGCCTCGCGCCGCATTCAACGTCGCCTCGCTTCCCTCCACTTTGAGCTGCGCTTATCTATATTCTTGAACAACCTTTTTTGCGTTTGCCCAGAAGACACGAAATTACCGCTAATCCCCTGTGCACGCAGACCTCCTCCCCCCTCGGGCAGGCTTCGAAGCCCTCCCGTTCAGCGAATAATGGCGTAGCCGCGGCGCGTAATAGCGGGTTTTGTCGGAATGACCCTCGAGAGTAGGTATTCCCCGGCTTCCATTTTGTGCGTGCCCTCTCTCTCTGTTCCTCCCCCTCGCCTTCCTCCTGTGCGCCGTAGTACAGGCTGTGCCAAGTGCGCGCGAAGGGAAACGCTGCCCTTTCTCGGACGTTTCTCCGTTTTGATGTTGCCTTCGAGCACCTCGCCCGCCGCACAAATAGCAGTACCGCAGCAGCTCGCAGAAGCGCTTCCGTCTGTCGTTTGGGCCCCTACAGAAGACGATCCCCCTCCGCACCACTTCTCCCAATGGCTTCCGTCATTTCGGGAGCTTGCAGAATGATGCAACACGTCCGCTCGTCGCACCGGGGCCTACTCTGCACCACCCTTCTCCGCTTGTTCGACGAAGCTGCTCCGACTAGAGCGACCGCCGCTCTGGACGCTCGAGAGAGACTCGTAAGTAGCTGGCCAAAGTAACACACAACACGAGACAGACAGACAGAGAGAGAGAGAGGGGTGGCGGGCAATACGGACGTTTGCAAGTGGCCCACAACTCCGGTAGCCCGGCAGTGAACGGCGAGGCTGGTTATGTGGAATCTCCGTGGTTGGACTCAGGGCAACACTCGCAGCCTTCACGAGCCCAGAAGTTATCTCTGACATCTCAGAACTCAAAACGACAACTGTGTGCCACCACCCCCTTTCCACCCATACTGCGGTCACTACCATGCCCTTCTGCATTGTGACTAAAGATAAGCACAGCACGTACGCACACACGTCCTTTCCGCACTATGCCCAACCCGGTGGCTAACCTGCACTTGCACCCTTCGGCGCCACAGCTAGATTTAAGGCGACGGTGGGGTCAAAACTGCAGGCATTTGACCTGGCAAGCGGAATCACGAACTAGTTGTAGTCGAGCCACGTGGCAAGGCAACGATGACGGCGCCCAAGACTAAGTAACTAACGTAAATACGCGGTCCGTGACTGAGCACTGCACAGGAAGCACAGGCACAGGGCACACTACCGAAACAGCACATGTGTCGCTCATGTGTTCTTTTGTCAAGGTATGTGTCGTCCGTATCTTCTCTACGAACGACGTATGCGTAGCCCGTTTCTTTTATGCGCAGACCATGCGTGTCTGTTGCCTTAGCGCTGTTCCTGCCGTGATGGATCCGTACCGACTAGCCTGGCTTTCAATTTTATTGCGCGCCCCACTAAGTCCAATTTCACATCCAACTCCCCCTCGTCCTCTTCCTTGTCCTCCGTGTCATCCCTCCGCCACAAGACTCAAGGCAACACGGCGCAGCCCGATGGTGGCGACCGAACGTGACTATGCTAGCGCCTTGGATCACTACGAAGAAACAGCAGGCGGGCGGAAACGCAGCTTCGCGGCAAGACTGCAAAGCGCCCGAAGAGGCATTCTCTTCTGCTTTTTGCCTTTTTTTTCACGCTATTTTCTCGTTTCATACAGCAGGACCACAGCGGACACCAGCAGCGCTGCTTCCAGTCCTCTCTGCTACCCCCTTCGAAACGAGCGAGTTCGATTTCTAGCGAGTCAGTTGCTCGCTGTTCACCGTCGAAGACCGAACGGCCCCTAGATGACCGCTGCTCGCTACAAACGGCATTTACTAGGCGAGAAGACTACGTTTTCCCTACACCGAGCTTAATTCTCTCCTGAGTGCGGTCCGCATCAAGTGGTGCGGACACATATACTGTTCTTGGCACGCGAGGCGCTCGCCTGCGTCACTAACGAAATCAATGGCAATCAGGTCTTCCCCACATAACATCTAAAGCCCCGTCCACGGTGCTATAGTCGGATACAACTAAAAAAGGCAGCGGCTTTTTTCCCGTCAAAGGACCCCCTTCCAGCCAATGGCGTCGGCCGATTCTCATGATCCTCCTAGTAGTCTGACAATGCAGGGTGCTGCGCCAAATGGAGAAAGGGGCTTATCTGAGACCATAGTGGGTAGAGATTACCCCTTTAATCTACCACTGCTTGCTTTGTCACACAACCAGGGTCATGAGAATCGGCCAACGGCATTGGCTGGAATGGGGTCCTTTGACGAAGAAAAGCTGCTGCGTTCTTAAGTTCTATCAGACTATAGAAGTACCTCAAGCACCGTGGCCCGACCACTGACTGCACGATGACGGTTTGCCCGCGTGTCCTCCTGGACCACCTTCTTTGGGAAGCCTCCGACGCCGATGGAGCCGACAGAGCGCAACTTCTATGAGGTGTACGAAGGACACCACGCAACAAACACAAAAGGAAAGGCACAGCGAGTCTGCGAAGAGGCGCAGATGAAATGAGGAAAAGAAGGAAAGAAAGAACGCGGAGAGGAGGAGAGTGGAAGAGAGGACCCCCGGCGGCATCATGCATCAGCAGCGGGGCAGCCGGGAGGAGGCGAAAGAAGAAGAATGGGCCGTGCGGCGCTTCTTCACGCCTGCTAATCACAGGGTAGGACTCGCTTATCCGGTCAGCTGCTCTCCCTCCCTCCGCGGCTGCGGCGGCCCCGGCGGTGGTAGTACGTAGTGGCCGCCACGAAGAAAAGACAACAAAACAAAGGAAGAGAAAAAGACGGAGGCGCCGCCGCGAGAGCCTCGGGACACGGCGGCAGCAGCAGCAGCGAGCAGGAGGAGGAGTACCGGCTCTCCTTCCGACCAACAACCGTCCGCTGCAACTGCAGCGCCGGACAGCGCCCGAGGAGCCACAGTTGGGTGCATCGGGCGAGGAGGCCCGCTCTCTACAGCTCCGGAAAGGGCTGGTTGTCTCAGCTCAGAATGCGGATGAATGAAAAAATAAATAATTGAACAGTGCGCATGGCACGGATAAGCGCGGACCGTACGCACGCTTTCTACGCCCACGCATCTTTCCTCTCGCCCCCCCCCCCCCCCTCCCGCAGTTTGAACCACGTCTGCACCAAGTGCAACGACAGATCAACCAGAGAGCAAGAGTTCCTGCAGAAGGGTTGAACATCCCAAGCGAACCGTGCAGTGAGAAAGGCGAAAACGCCCGCGCAACAAGATTTCTATGCTCAATGGGCGTCCTTGGGTGGTAGGAGTTAATCTGCAGTGCAGGTATCAATATCCACCAGTCGGTGAAGTTTCTCAGCTCTTAAGGTTCGGTCATTCCGATAAAGAAAACTGCACAAGGAAAGGAACCCGTGGGAGATTAGTTTTTAATATTGCCGCGAGAACTTAAAAACAGGCAAAGAAGCATTTAGGACGCAAAACAGGGCTAGTTGGAATAGATTCACAACGAAATAAAAAACAGTGCAAAAAAAAAAACTCATCCAGCGCCGTGTTTGTCTTCTAGTCTTTTGGTCCATGTTTTTCTTTCGCTCTTTTTTTTTTTGCAAAGCAACATTTTTTACTCGAGGCGCTAAAAATTCAGAAAGCGCCAGAAAATTGTGCCGCTGCCAAAAACCGCGAAGTTGGAGCCAGCCCGCGGTATAGGAAACGGCAGGGGACAAGGTTTACTCGTAAACCCTGGAGCTTCCCGGTGTTCATCGGTTGATGTGGATATATCAGGAGAAATGGCTCATCGATTACAGTAGTGCGAGTTGCTGGTGCTGACGTATACCAAATGAAGAAGCGGGAATACTTCGGTGACGAAACAGAATAGAACGAAGATGACACAGGTGTGGCGCAAGCTCTCTGCGATAGCCCGCAGACTCCGTGCACGCAAAAACTAGTTCGCGAATGGAAAGCAGCCTTCTGTGTCCTGCGTAGGCGCTTGTGCGACGCTTAACGTTGTTGCTGGTGGATCCGATCAAAAGACTTCAAGCTGTTCTAGAGAAGCGCCTCCGCGAATTCTCTGGCCGTCTCGGGTTGCAGCATCGTGCAGATCTTGTTTTAAATTACAGCCAAACCGAAATGTGAACAACTAGGACCTCTGTCACGCTTGTAGACTAAACGGAACGCGTTGCACTTCGAGTGGCTCCCACGGCTAGCAAAGGAAAAGGCGTCAGACTCCTGCCGCAAAGGAAACCGATTTAACAGCAAAGCAGTGCAATGGCTCCATTAACGGCTAAACACAGTGCAGCCGTTTCAATAACAAAGCGACGCATCGCCACTTGTGAAATCCCTAGACGTTTTGGAAAGAACGTATTTACGTTCGCACAGCATTTCTGGCGATTAGTGCCTTCGTGTGGGCCAGTCGGTGAGGCATCATGGAGAGAGGTGCAGCGCAAAAGAAACAAGGACGACAGAGACAAGAAGGAAAGTCAGTGCTCGTCCTGTTTCCTTCGTGTCTCTGTCGTCCTTGTTTCCTTTGCGATGGATCTCTCCATGGTTTCTGGGGACGCTTAAATAGCCTTAAGAGATAGCGTTGCCATGCGGTTTGAGGCGGCCTCACAACTACACTAAACTATTGAACTGAACAAACGTTCCTCAGTGGTCGAGGTGTAGCGCCCCAGCTCAAGACCCAAGGTGCAGCGGTTCGGGTCATGTCTCGACCATTTTTTTTTTTTCGGGGATGCAACGTAATGGTGGCGGATGACGTCATGGTCCTGTTCGCCAATGGGAGTTTCGGGAAACCATCGGATTTTTCTTCGGACTGGAACTCTAAAGCTATCGCTTTATAAAGCGAACTGCACGCAACTAAACATTGTCTGCCGTGTAGCTAGCTGCATAGCCGAAGGGCCGGCGAGCAGCGGCAGAGCTAACGCTCACCGATCGCGTCGACTTGCTTGGGATGCAAAAGCGGAGAGAGAGAGAGAGAGAGGAGGATGAGAATGTTCCGAAAGGTGAGAGAGGGCGGAGGAGGTGGGGGCAGGAGCGGTCGGAAAGAAAAATCATTAGTGGACGGGGGCAGTCCGCTCCCTAGGAGCGAAGAAGAACGGGGGAAGGAATCATTTGCGAAGACAACCCAACGAACCAAGAGTAGTAGTAGAGAGTGGAACGGCGAAGGAACAACGCCAAGAGCGCGCTGCCGCTACTGCCGGCGGTGTTGCCAGCGGCGCAGAGATGCTCCGTGTGGAGCAACAATATAAAGAAACACTCGCTACAACGAACGGCTCGATCTTCTTGCTCCGCCAAACTGGGTACACCGAATCTCCCATGGCTGCGTGTCCAGGGAAGCCAAGAAGCGTCTGGACTAAGAGGTTGAAGTGCCTACTGTCGCACTTGCACGAAAGGGGAAGGAGGGAAAGGAGGGGGCAGATCGGTGTGTCAATCGCCTGAGGAAACCGCGAGTTCGTGGGAGATTTCAAACGAGAGCGGGTTTTCTTTGCCGCACAAAAATTTCACCCAGGATACTCGTGAAGGATACTTGTGAAGATTTCAAAAATCTGGCTCCTCACTGGCAGAAATCTGGCTCCGTCTGGCGAAGTATTCAGTCAAACTCTGGACTATACTATACTCGTGAAGCTAGCGTTTAACATACTGCTGCAGCGTATTATTTATTTATTTATTTATTTATTGTCTGCATCGCCCCGATAGCTATAGCAAAAAAAAAAAAAGGATAACGCAAGACGTCCCTCGTACAAGTGTACAAGAAAATTCCTTGACCTTCAACGAGTGGTCCCCTCGTTTCGATATAAAGTGCCTGCATGTATTTTTATAAAGGTCCTCTATAAAAATAGTAGGTTTATAGAGGTCCTCTAAGGTCATTTAGTGCGGCCCTCTCTGCAGTCCTCTAACGGCAGCGGATTTTCCTTATCGCACACAAATTTCACTAAGAATGCTCGTGAAGCAGAGCAACCTCTAGCGTTTACCATACTGCTGTACATAGCATACCGCGCAGTGCTGCCGCCTGACCGATCAGGAGGGACGGCTTAAAGTGAAATCAAGGAGTGAACAACAAAGTCATTCCAGTGCGAAATCAAGGATAGTTGTAAATCGTCCCCTGTAGTGGAATCTTCATGCACAAAGCACTCGCCTTTTGCAAGGATATGTTTCACGAAGGGAACCCATGGAACACGTTGCCGCGTTCTTCGACGCGCCTTTGCCACACTCAAGGCAAGGCGAAACCGTATAGCACGGTTGTCTGGTCAGTCTAAGTTGATTATTTACAATCATGACACAGAATACATGTTACAGAGTGTTGCAGAAGGAGGTCCGATAGTTTTCACTGACAGGGGGACTTCGCGTTCGTAAATGCATGAAAAATAACCTAATGATTCTGCAGCTGATATAATGAAGAATATTAGCAACAACAAAAGGCGAGCAGGCGGTATCCACAAAACTGTGCAACGCTACAACACGTGTTATCACAGTACCGCAGTCTTATGCAGATCAAGGATTCAAAATATAAAACATTCCGCGCGCTATGCAAGCTGCCGGAAAATAAGCTGCCTTGCACCGAAGCGCGCAAACAGGAACCCTTTCTCACCCGGCCAACAACGAATTTGGAATCAAAATCCGGGCGCGACTTGTGCGGCAATTCTTGGGGGTGTGAACAAGGTGGACCAACTCACAATTTGCAAAGTCAACGAATAGTGTAACGTCTGCAACATTTCTTTCTCCTTGACCCGAAAGACGCGGGTTCGATCCCGGCCGCGGCGGTCGAACTTAGATGGAGGAAAAATTCGAGACCCGTCTTCTGTGCGATGTCGGTGCACGTTAAAGAACACCAGGTGGTCGAAATTTCCGGAGGCCTTCACTACGGCGTCGCTCATAGCCCGAGTCGCTTTGGGACGTTAAACCGCCATAAACGAATTTCTTTCACCTTCACAACAACGTTTTGAGCAGCACTGACGAGTTCATCTGAAACCACGCAGGTGGCGTGACAATCTGCCAGCCTCAAGTCGTGCACCAATCAGGGTGCCAATCAAGCTCTCTGACGCGCGGACGCATGACAGGGCAGAAGCAGGAATGAGATCAGCCACCGAGCTGCTTGCAAAAGAGAACAAGAAGAATGGACTCCTTCAAAGTCAACAAAGGATCAGCGACTAGCACACTGGAGCACGCAACCGGTATAAGGGCATTGTAAAGGCCGAACGCAATCGTCCAAGGCACACACGCGTCTGCCTGCTCCCTTTCAGAGAGGACGCGGACCTGACGCGTCAAACGATCGGCAAGATTTATCGGTTTGGCAAGGGCGTCTGGAAGCGAACTTGTCCGGCGGGACGCTGCTCCGGCTGCCATCGCGGAAGCGGCGGCTTCGCTCGCACGCAGTGGCAGCGCGGCGTGGCACGATTAAAATCCATCAATCTTGGTCGCACCGCGCTCGCGACAAGTCATTTTCCGCGGAGACTGAAAGAAACGGCGCAGGGGAAAAAAAACTAAAAAAAAACAAGAAAAAGACACAGACGCACAACTTCACCACAGAGGCAATCAAGTGCAAAAGACAGTGCTTTTTTTATTTATTTCTTCCTTTCTTCCATCCACTAATTTCTAGGTCACCACTCACCGCTCTGACTGCTCTAGTCTCCAGCCATTTTCGACATCGGAGAATTCCTCCTTTTTTTTTGTTACTTGATTGCACAGACCCTCGAACGGGTATTCCGGTTAAACGCGGTTAGGTTTAACGGCATGCGGAAATATGTATTAGCCGAGTACGCCTGCGGGGTTCTGGGTAACGCGATCTTCCTGTATTAAGCCTGTACGACGGCGACTCAATTTGATGGATATACTTGCCAAGTTTTAAGAAAAAAGAAAGAGCTAAAGATCGCAGGGGGGGGGGGGGGGGGGGATGCTTGGTAGACGATGAAAGAAGTAGAAAGGAGAGAGCGATGGCCTCAATTTTCCGCGCCCCAAGCCACTACTAAGCCTGAGTGCAGTATTGATCTGAAGCTCGATCTCTCCACACATTCCTTCTCGATAACTTTAAAATAACGTTGTCGCCACTTTCCACCAACCTTCCCCAGCCTACTTCCCTCTTGCCCATCATATAAGGCACGCTTTGCGGGTTTCGCCCGCGTTTACTTGAGTGCGTTTCTTTGCAGTTTGAGGTGTAGCCCCGTAAAGGAAAGTTTCGCGGAGTGTAAAGAAAGATCAAAGTCACCAGACGATCCCAACAAAGAGCGCAAAAATGACACCCTTCTCCGAAGACAAGAAACGGGCTTAAAACTAATGTTTACCTTCGCTATCACGTCGTGGAACTCGAAAAGAAAACTTAATAAAAAAAAGAGACAAAAAGGCACCTTGGCGCCAAGCTCTGCCACTTCGCCTAGCGCCAGATTCGAAAGTCGATTGCTCGAACATCGCTCGACATCGAGCGAGACAACGGTGATGGAAAGATTTGAGAGAAATATTTGCTCAGCACACCCAAATTATAGATGAACTACGAGTTCCAACAATGAAATAAAATAATGAACGGATCGTCTTGAGAAAAAAAAATGCTAATGTTATCTCTCGTGAAGAAGAAAACACCAAAATGACGCGACCTGCAGGAAAACTAGATGGCAGGCTCACTACCCGATCGCGGCGGCCGCGTTTCGATGGAGGCGAAACGCAAAGGCACCCGTGTGCTGTGGTGGTGGTGGTGGTGGTGGTGGTGGTGGTGGTGGTGGTGGTGGTGGTGGTGAAAACTTTATTAGACACAGGGGAGCTTAGGACGCGCAGGTCCTTGGGCCCCCGCACGGCCCCGCTGCACTCAAGCGTTCATGTCCCGGAGGCTCATGACGCTGGCAGCCCGGCCTGTGGCGATGGCTTGCTTGGCCGGGTCCTTGGAGCGCAGTAGGGTCTCCAAGGCCTCCCAAGTGGTAAGTACGTGTTCCAGGCCCCGCGAGGGGGATCCGCCGGGCAGAGGACGATGTCAGTGCACGTTAAAGACCCCCAAGTGGTCGAAATTATTCCGGAGCCCTCCACTACGGCATCTCTTTCTTCTTTTCTTCTTTCCCTCCATCCTTTATCCCTTCCCTTACAGCGCGGTTCAGGTGTCCAACGATATATGAGACAGATACTGCGCCATTTTCTTTCCCCAAAAACCAATTTCAGGCTCACTGGACTGGGCCAGCACCGAAAATGGACTTCACTTCAACAAAAATATGCGCCTTTTGTTCTGTATATTTCTATGATTTGTGTGTTATCGCCCTTCTCAGTACTTGCGCATGCATGTATTCTTTCCTCCCTCACCCTGCCCTCAAGCCGACTCAGGAACTTCAGCAAATAGTGACACACGTGCAAATTGCGCATCTATTATGCCAGTACAAACTTGACGCAACGCAACCGAATAGGTTCATCCCTTCTCAAAAGTATGTAGAGCCCGAGGGTTCTGCTTCTTAAGCCATCAAAAGTTCCTCCCACCATCAATAGAGTTGAAACACTAGCGACGCATAGCGAGCCACGCGGCATAACTTGCAGGAGCAAATCCTTTGGCTATTTACTTAAAGCACAGAACGTACAGAAAATATGCGGCACAAAAACTAAATAAATAAGGGGAGGATGGGTTGCTGTGAACGCGGAAACGACGGACGCGAAGCGGAGAAGGCGTATATAAAATTACCTCCTGGAGTACCTCTAAATAAGGTTTTAATTAAAGGATTTGAGCGCTCTCACATTATGCGTTTATCTCGTGCGCCTCGCAGTAACGCTCTTTTTTTCCCCTCTTTGTTATACCTTTCATCCACAATTTATTATTTTATTCTGCGCTTGATGCGAGAGTTTGGACCCGGAGGAGAATTAAATCGTAAAAATAAACAAATACACCCGGGACCGGATTCGGACATGCAAGACGAGTACGAGGGAGTTGAAATCCGCGAGTCACGGCTAAGTCTGAACCCTCCTCCATAAAATATATAACAATAAAAGAAAACAGAATGAACGGAGAGATGTAGAAAAGAAAGACGGGATATCTGAGCACCCATCAAACGAAGACTAAACGAAGCCAAATAAAATGGCAAAAAAAAGGAGGGGAAATATGAATGAAGGAAGAAACGTGCGAAGGACGGGAAATTAATAAGAGAATTAATACAACTCCGACCGGAAAGGCGATACGGAGGAAGCGAAGTCGAGGATCGGGGGGTGGGGGGCAAAGAAAAACACGGCCCCCGTTCGGTGGTGTACCTATGAAGTAAGAAAACGCTCGGAAGTGAGGAGGGGAAAAAAAGAAGAGGAAAATTATGCGAATAGACACACAAAAAATGAAATAAAACTCAGAGAGAGAGAGAGAGAGAGAATGCGGGTATGAAGAAACACTCCTCCCCCTCTCCGAGCGGCTAAAGAAGGGGCAAGATGGAGAGGAGCCGGGTCTTAGCGGCACGGATTTAATTAAACGTTCGGACTGCACGCCGGAAGGAGCTGCTCTAGGAAAGAGAGAGAGAATGAGCAGAGGCATACGTTTTGTCGGATGGGGGGAGAGCGTAATTTGAGTAATCACCGCAATACCGTTGGCCAGAACTGCCCCGATAGCGAAAAGGAGACGGAAGGAAGGAAGGCTGGGTGCAAGAAGAGAATGGGAGAGGGTGAATATAGTTTGTAATAACCTCCGGGGACGAATATCGAACCGTATACACGAGCGGTGCAGATACGCAGAGGCGGGAGGGGGTATGTATACATTCAAGAGCATGACTGAGCAGTACACGGGACGGAGCGGGAGGGTTCGACGTACAGCGCAGGCGCCATGCGTTGCCACTGCGTGACAACGAAGACACGGGTTCAAACCCCGCTGTGACGGCTGCATATCGATCGACGCAAACGCGCACACAAAAAAAAAGCTCCGTGTACTCAGGCTACGGAGCACAACGCAGAACATCTAGCCTACGTACATCAATTTCTTGTTTTAGATTCGTCTAAAGCCAAGGTTGAATCAACGCACGCGAGCTTATTGTTCTTGTTGTCCTGAAAAGATTAACGGCGCACTTCTACAATGGAGTATTGGCCAAGACCGCCCAGGGTGAGAAATTAGCGGCGCACATCCTTTCTAGCATAACCTAACCTAACCTTACCTAATTTTGGCCTAACGAAACCTAACGAATGGATCGAGCAGTGTTGCTGCGTCGGAGCCTTCTCTCCGGTCCGTCGGAATGCGGAACCTTCCGCGAAGCCCACGGTGCAAACTTTTCTTAGACGCTTTCATTCTCACTCTGCCTTTCTGTCTCTCTCCAAGCCTCACGCATCAGCTGCACCGTAGGAGAGAAGCTTCATTACAACGTTTGTCTCTTGTGCGTTCCACAACGAGAACCAAGAAGCTGCGATGAGGGGCGGAGTGGCAAATGCGTCCGTGGGGGGGATCGTATTGTTGAGCATCCACGCGCTCTCATCAACGCAAACGCGAAGAACACATTCTATAGAAGAGCAGAGACACACACACAAGACGGTCACGGCAGCAGGTACGCGCCACAAAAAGACGTCCACGACCGTGATGACGCAAGTAGGTGGCGCTGCGCAAATGAAAGCGGAATGAGGGTGAGGAAGAGGGGAGGGGAAACGAAAATAAGTATACGCTGGCCCACTGATTATACACACAAACTCAATTAGGCGATGAAGCCGGCGGCGGAGGCCGGCCACCGCCGCAGCCGCGAGGAAACCGCCGAGGTGGCCAACGATCGAATCGCGTGCCACGGCAGAGAGACTGCACGCAGCCACTGGCCGCGAAGGGATATGGAAGCTCGCATGTCTCCGCCGGCCTCGGGTGTACGCGCATATGGCGTGAGCGCGGAGCGCGCGTATGCCGCCCTAGCGCCGCCGTGCATTGTCGCTTGGTCGTCGCGCGAGACAGCGCTTTCTGGAGCTACAATAAACCTTCCTTCTCCCTCTCTCCCCCACCACGCAGAGCTCAGTGCCATTCGCGCGTTTGCACTGCTCGCGACGCTTTTCCTGAATGGTGGGCGCCAAATGCGGCGAGGCAAGCTGGCATGACGGCGTTTGCAGCACGCAGCACCCGCGAGTCACGCCAGTGGTTGGCGCACAAGCTCGTGTGTTTGCTGCGGCTTCTGTATACGCTTCCTACGACCTGCACAAGCACAAGAGACGGTGCCACGCGACACGGCTTGCTGAGGCTGAGCTGGTGCGTGTGGACAAACCGGCGGCGGGCATGACTGGAGCGGCACGCCGACGTTCCGTTGTATGCGCCGCGTAGCATACTCTAGCTGATAAAGGCGCATTGTCATGAGCTGCAGCGCTTGTCAGCTTGCATTCCGTGTTGAGGATGAATGCTCTGAGATCTCCCTAAAGCATATTAAAATGAATTTCCAGCGCCATTGATGGTCGGTGCGAAGGTTATCTTTATCACGCATTACCATTAAGGCACATTCATTCTAAGTGACGTTTCGTGAGTTCACTGTACGCTTTACCTCCAGTTTTCCCCATATCCGTATATCCGTTTTCCCGTATGGAATCTAGTTTGCCCATATCTCGTTACCAGGTAAGAAGGGCTGTTTGCGATTGGGGCTAGTCACGTAGGACACTGCATCTGTTTCGCTCTAGGCAAAAATCTATTCCACGGCTCTTTCCAGCAATGCTGATGTTTGTACGGCCACCAAATACAAATTATTTGCTGAGAAATCTGATTTTTAAACTTCACCGCCACATCATTCACACTCGCGACGTCAAGAGACGAAAGGACTCCGTGGTCACCGTTTGGATGTGAATGGGTGTGTACTCAAGCCTCAGAAATCCGCGAACAAATTTTCTTGGAGCATAGAAGTTGGTTTAAGAAAAAGGCCGATGGTGGCGACATCTTTATTTTCTTTTTTTTAACGTTTTCAAGCCTATAAAAGCTCCGCTCCCGGTATAAGCAGCGTCTTTGTCGTTAGAGCACCGTGCTGATACAGACCAAGTACAATTTGTGTTCAGTATCCCCTTTTGACGTCGTGGGGAGCCAGCTTTAACTGTTCTTCGTGACTAGAGGGGACAGAAAGGTGCGCACAAAGAGCACAAAGGTTTCGTGGCAAGATACGAATCGCATGCAAGCGGACAGTGACATGACTGCGCACGACCAAATACATAGGAGCTGAATCTAAACTCGTCTCAACACCAGGTAAAAACAGTACATCCAATTTTGTTTCTCATCGCCTTTCATTGACTTTCTTTCAACAGCTAACTGACTAGTTGGCCCCGCATAACATGAAGCTTTACATTTATAGCCGTCTGTGACTGGTACGGTCGCCACTGATAATACAAGCAAAACATAAGCGTCTGCCTTCAGAAGTACAGAAAGTTAGCTGCTGGGCGAGCATGTAATGGACAGCAACATGAGCAGTCACCGGGACGCTAAAAAGGGACAAACAAACAAAAAAACAACGATACTAGAGCAGGGCGCACATCCAAACATTGTCAAGAGTCCATGTCCCTCGTTAAATACAGCAGAATCAAGCGAATACAAAACAACAAGTGGCTGGCGCCCGCGTGCGCATAATGCAAGCCTCGCCCACAAAATCCCAACGCCGAAGCTCGGATGCTAACGACAACAGCGTCACCTGCCCTGTGGCGCATCGCCACCACCAGCTGGGCCCGAAACCGAACACCTCCATTAATGAGGAACACATGCGACGAAATCGATACAAAAAGAATACAAAGTAGATGGCGCCCTCGGAAGAGAACACGTGTTCCCGATCAGGAAGGAAGCCGCGGGCCCGGTTCAAAGCACTCGCAAGTTCGGCAACAGCTGGGCGTTTTCCTCCGCGTAGCCACGCGCGCTAGGCTTAGGGAGACGGCGGCGCGGCGGAAGAACAGGAGAAAAAACAAAAAAAAAACAAAAAGTCCAGACAGAGCTGTCTGCCACGGTGCGTGAGTCGATTCTCCGTACGTGGATTCCAAGCATAGGCAGCGAGAAATAACCCAACGCCGAGTTATATATAGCAGCTTCGGTACACAATTCGACTGCCCGTCACGCGACCCGCACCAACCCCCCCTCCCCCAAAAATCATAAAACAACTCAGGCGGGATGACTTCAAGCTGTTTGATCTCCTTAAGAGGCAGTGTTGCCCTTCGCTCGCATGGTGCGGCAGTCAGTGGGTGTATGTGACCCCTCTCTTTTTTTTTTTACCTGTCGTTTGGCGCCATTTCATCCATTTCTCATTTTGTGCCACTTGCGTCATTCATCGCTATTGTCGTTAACATTTTTTCTTCTTAGGCTACAGGCGAGTGATACAACCGCAACATAGCTGCCCCCCCCCCCCCCTCCCCCCCTGTTTAACTGTCATTACAATGACCATAACTACGCACCACCGCCAAGTAACCTCACCGTACAGCGGCCGAAAATGGCGTTGCACGGGCTCGGTGTGGCTCCCAGACTCCCACTTCAGCCACTTCCGCCTCGCCACTCTAAAAAGCACATTTCCCACCCATACACGCGAGCGTACTTCAGCTCGCTCAGCACCCAGTGCGTCTTAGAGCGAGTCCATCAAAACAGGACGGGGGAGTCCCGGAGCCCGCATCGTGTGCGGCGACGGGCGTCTGCAGGACGCACGCGAGCCACACAAGCGAGCGAGCGGACGCAGCATGCTGGCATGATGCCGGTCACGCGAGACAGGAGGGCGCACTAGACGGATAGTGCGTTGTGGCAGCTACTCGCAGCTATGCGTCGTGGCCCAGCTTGGAGAAGGCACCCCAACTGTTCCCCTCGCTGGTGGTGCGCCACCTGGTATACACAGGTGGTGGTTGCCTTTCATGCGGCAAACAGCGGGAGGCGCAGGTTTTGCCATGACGGGGAACGACCGCGCCTGAGCTTACCGCTGGCGAAGCCGGTGAACGAGAGCGTTCGAATCGGGCGCGCGGTTAGGCATGGCGATGATGATTATATTTCAGTGGGGAAAGGTTAACTTGGGCGAGTAGCACCGCGACTAACGTGTTCGGTCTCTTCGACGTGCAACCAAAGGCGCATTTTGCAAGCATTTCACCTCTAAGAAGCCGAGAACAAGGCAGGGGAAAGCTTGTACCCAATGGAAAAACCGGTGGATACCCGGCGGCACTAGAGTTCGAACCCTAGCACCTATCATCGTAAGTTACGGCTCTCAGGTGAATGCTCTACTAAATGAAACGCTCCTGGCGTCAAAGCATATAATGGCATCATGTTCGTTTGCCTGTTTATACGAATACAAAATCGGCTAATATAGATAAACGGGGCGAAGAAAGCGACGAAATACGTGAAAACTTATGAACTCAACACGAAAAAAAAAAAAGGGTCGCTTGACTGAGAACGAATCGCAATGCACAAATTATGCAGCGACCCACTGTATGGTTTGCTAAGAAACCAGACGTTAGCGGAATATCTCTCCAGAGCTGACGAACGACATTTTCCTTTTATTAGCCGCTCTCAATTACACGGCAGGTCAGAAGACTTCTTGATAGAAGTGCCAACTACGCTCTGTGGAAAACAGCAGCACGTACAGTGGGAGAAAGCCAAACATCTAAGGCCGTGGATGCTTAAGAAATACACAAAAAAAAGTCCTACGATGCTGTGTGCACGAAGCGAGGCGACCGGTCAGGCAGCCGCCGGGCAGTCGAGATAAACTGTTGAATAGGCAACAGAACGAGCAAAAAGGAACCGAACGGTAGCGAGGGAGGACGGAACAGCAAGCCTCAACAAAAGTACGTACACGCGACTCAACAAAACGTCAAAGAAGCAACGAACGGAAGCGTCGACACACGGCGCGATGCACGCGAGAAACGGGAGCGGCGCCCAACAGCTACTACTACTAGGGAAGCAGAATGAGCGAAGTCGAAAAGTGGCGACGGTGGCAACTGCAGGCAGGGGTGCGTCCGTCCGTCCACGGCGCCGGTGGTCCCGTCCACTGAAAGGAACGAGACAACACCGCCATCTTCCCCCCTCCTTCGTTGGCGTGACCCTGACGTCGAAGCGAAACGCTCACTGCACCCCTCGCTCTTACGGCAAATCCGCCTCCACCACTCCCCCACTTCGCAATGAGGACGAGCGAGGAAACGACGACGCGCTCCGGGAGCCACAATCCGAGACAAGACGAGCCAACCCGAATAAAAAAGAAGGCATCCCCCCAAGGCACACAGACTCGCGACACGCATTGAAATACGCGCGCAAAAAAAAAATAAAAAAATGCTGGCCCTGGGGAAAAAATAAGCAGGGGACAAGTTGTATGGAATCTGTACTTCAGTCTCTGGTAGCGATTTCATTTTGTTTCTTTTTCATTTTTGAGCAGCGACGACAGTATGACTGCAGCGGCTTCCTCAAGGAACGGTTCGCTAGCTCGGATATCAAGGAACAACATACGAGAGAACAAAAAAAAAGTAGCATATGTAAAAGGAATGAAGGAAGCGAAGTAAGTGCGGGGCATTTACGAAAATGGCAGGGCCTTTTGCTCCAGCTACTGGGAAAGAAAATAATAGTAATAATAAAGCTCGCACTCGAGGGAAAGGATAGAGCGGAACAGCCGGGCGACACACAGTTTAGCCGCCGACAGTCGGCTGGCTGGCTGCTAGCTATGCGACGCGTAATGAGCGTCTCTTCTCATACTTGGCGGCGGCGGGACGATTAAAAACGCACGCCATACACCCGCCGCCCGGTTTCAACGACCACTGAAGAGAAGGAGAGAGAGAGAGAGCGCAGCTGGTAAGTTGCACGAGGAGGATTGGAGGGGGGGGGGGGGGGAGGCAGAGGTTTTCAGGCTCGCCGAAAACGAGCAGGGAGACGATTTGCCGGCCCTAAAAAAAAAATGAGGAGAGGTGGAGGGGGGAGGTGAAAACTGCTCCGAGCCGGTTACGCACGAGGGAGTACGAAAGGAAAATGTATTCCGCATAGAGGGCCGCCGACGGAGTTTTTGAAGACGAAGGAGGCGGTGAAGAAAGGATCCATCTGTGTACGCTGCTATGCTCGTCTAAAACAGTGCAGGATTTAAGAAGCTGGAGCTAGCGAGTCTTCCAAGCGGAGGAGCGAGTGAGTTCAGATACTATGCTAGCGATATGAATGGGACCACTCGGTTATCGCTCAAGAACAAAATTCTTTTTTTCCCTCTACAAACTTGATAAATGGGTTTCGGAATTTTAACAAGAGTTAATCATCGATTTTCGGTATAAATGCAAATGTGACTAGAAGGACGTCTGGATGGAATAGATTGTACTCGACGAAACCAAGAGAACTAACCAGTAGGTATCCGTTAACACGTTTTGGCGGGCTAGTTGGTTAAGCATCTTGAACAAACATCTTGAAAAGCGCCGTGTCGTTCGCTTTCTTGTCTTTTGTGCTCGTCTTTGTTCGCGCTGTTTGTTCAAGACAGTAGGTATCCAGCAAAAATAATTAATACATGCTACATGGGATACAAACTGAAGGCGCATTCCCCGCACAAGTGCTAAAAAAAAAAATACGGTACGCCTCTCACATCTACCTGGCAAGCAGACATTTACTGAATCTATATTTATTTATTTATTTATTTATTTATTTATTTATTTATTTATTTATTTATTTCGCGGCCTCTTTATGCAGTCGCGATTCCCTTTCCTCCGCAACTCCTGAAAGGAAGTCCCTGTTTCAGAGCGCGCAGACTTTGTTTTAAAACAAAAGAGAGTTTTCTTGTAGTCAGTGTAGGTAGCAAATTTTCGGCACGAGACGCTCCCCTCAAGTACAGCTGCACCCGGCAGGCCTGGACTGTGTCTACCGGCAAACGTTTCCTGTCTCCCTCCCTCGAAATCCGGCACTACTGGGTCCGGAGCGAAAAGGAACCGCACAGTAGGTCTCGTATGCTCCGCATCGCTGCATGGTTTGCTTCACAGCGAGCAGGAGCGCGGTGTGGCAGAGAGCAACTTCAAGGGGAACAACGCGGAAATTAAAAGGACGGAACGCACTGAGGGGGAAAAGGGCGGAGATTGTCAGAGGAGGAAAACATTATGACGAGGAGCGCAATGCTGAACAGGGAGTGATAAATTCTCAAGTGAATTTAGCAGGGTTTTTTTTTTTTTTCGCTTTTAAGCCTAACCGCAGTAGTAGCGGCAGCCGGTGCGGCATCAGTAGCCGTATGTCGGCGTATCTTCTAGCCGACTGAGCGTGAAAAGGGACGAATTACAGAAGCGGCGCCCGAGTATGAATGTGGTCCGGGGGTGCCTCGTTTAACTCGAAAGAGGCTCAGGAGTGCCTGGTTATGCAGATGCGGTGACAGCAGCGGCTGTAGCGGGGGCTAACGAGGTTTCCGGAGGAACGTTCACCCACTTTAGTTAGCCGGGAGGCGAACATAAGCGGAGAGTTTCCGTGTCTCGAGCAGTAGTGGTCTCAAGAGTAGACACCGCTACCGTGAGGTCTCTCTGCGGTCTCTCCGCCATTAACAGAGAACGACTTCCAGTCTCTACATTTCACATTCTCGGCGCAAGCCCGCACGCAGCTTGCTCTAAAAAACTGACGAAAGACAAGAGCGTAGTTTCCTTCAAGTGTTCGATAAAATATTCAGCGACAACAGAGTTTGTGCTTTCTCGGGCGCGAATTCACTCACAGTGAAAAGTATGCACGTAATTAAGCGACCTTTTTATGCGGAAAAGTCACGCTACGATTCCTACACCAACTCAGGATTTCTTAAAGTGCGCACAAATTTTTTAAGGTGCACATAAAATATACACAAATGAGGTGACTGCTTCCGGGTTGGAACTTGCGCACTCAGCTGCCAAAAGCCGCAGCCACTAATGCAAACGATAGGCACACTGCGTAGAAAGTTATAATATACTGAAACCCTGTAACGAGAGCGTATGCTGTGTTCCCACTCATGCCCTCTCCAAGTTATTGCTTGCTGACAGCCATGGTGACGCCCCTTGAGAGTCAGCCGTTAACTTTGCGGACAAAATACACGTAACCAACTTTTCAGCCACAAATTCTGTTTAGTTCTTTGTCGACCATGACTTTTTCGCGCTATAGTTACAAGAATCTTTTCAGCCAACATGATTCCTCGCAGCGCCATGGCTGTCGCTATAGACAGTATCTCTGCGACGTTTTTACGATCAGGGTACTCGGGAGTCATAAGTACGAAAATTAATCTCTTCAAAAGCGATTTCAACGTATACGCAGAAGCAGTGATTAGTTGATTTTGTGAAGGCATTCTTGGCACTGCCATAACGGTGCCTCAGAGAACTAGCACGAACTATAAGGGGGTATTAGTGTAACGTCACGGGCGCCATATTGTTGTCCAGCGCGTAGCTTCAGAAGTGCAGGCCGGAGCAGGAAGGGATAATCCCACTAGACACGCCCGCAGCCTGCGACACCGCCGCTGCAAGCAGCAATGAGGACGATTTTGGACGTCTAATCCTGAATGTGCTTGGGTCCCTACTGCCTTCTAGAAGATTAAACTGGCTTCTCATGATTTATCCCCGGCCCGCGGTGCAGCACGCACAACAAGCCGTTTGTTGAAACGAAGTGTCGTTCCTGCTGCGATTACAATAGAACCCATACCCGTCGCAGCAGGTCCCGAGCGAATGGGACACGCAATCCGTCTGTCTTATACAACCCCGCAGCGGCCTGGATAGATAGGCAGACACAGATGCATACGTGCCTCAAGGCGACATCGCTGCGGACCGCACTCCATTCAGTTAATTGCGTGCAACAATGACCGAAAAGAGAACGCCCGGAGGAAAGTCTGGTGCAGGACAGCGTAAACTGCGCGACATTCTACAACAGATCGGGAACTGCTATTACAGTATTGTTGCCAAGCATCGAAGTTAGTTATGCCAATATTAAGATAAAAAATAGAAAAAAAGCCGAAAAGTTCCTGTTTCACTGCAACAGGAAGAGCGAGTAAGATGGAATCGAGTAAGTACATCGAATGGAGCAGAAGAAAACTCACATTAAAACTGTGCGGAGAAGACAGGACAACACCCAAGCAGCATCGGTAATTGGCCCAATATTGGAAATGGATGGCCTCGCAGTGGTCTTTTCTAGGACCAGCATTTGCCATTACATTTCCAGTATTGGCCCGATTACCTGTGCTGCTTGGGCAAAAAGATGCACGAGCAGGAACACACAAAGCGCTGTTCGTGCCTCTTCTTCTTGTCCTGTGTTCTCCGCGCAGTTTTAATATGGCTGATCCCAAGAACCAGCTCGCCCAACTTCATGTCTTACATACAAAAGCAAAAGCAGGTTTTAAACGTACTCGCCGCTTTTTTTTTTTTTTTTGAAGTGCATACACAGCGCCGTAACTGAGGCTTCGAGCCCAGTGCACTCATTTAGCGTCGAGGCAGGTTTACGGCGCAGGCTCTTTGTGTCACAAGCGGCGCAGCAATCATCCGCAAGGACGCTCTCCCTGCTCGGCATTTCTCAGGCCGCGTGGCTTGCGGGTGACGCAACGGCCTTGCTTTGCAGGCATTGCCCCGCGTCCTTCATTCGATACGGTGAGGCGCGCGTGCGACGCGCGATACACACACGAGTGCGCCACACAATGTGGACGGGATGATGATGGCGCTCCGAGCGGTAGCCCTGTTGCGAAATGGTCAGCTGCAGTTCTCGGGCTCGCTCCTGAAGCGAACGGCAAATGAGCGCGAGGTAAACGGAGAAGAGGCGCTTTTCCACCGACGAGCAGTCACAAAGGAAAAGCGGAAAACGTAGCGCTATGTCCCGGATATATATTTCGCGCGTCGCGCAATGTCGCGCAGCCGGGGATAATTGTCCTTTTCGTGTGGCGTCCGAGGACGATGCAGGCACCGAGTGTGACGCAGTGTATTGCGCGTGCGCGCGCGGTATTGTGCGTTGGCAGTATACGGTCGAGCCAGATGTCCACGCTGGCGCTGGGGTTTATTCTGGAGTTGCGACATGTTGCTTGCGCGACGGCGCAGCTCTTCACTGGTGCCGCCGCCTTTTAAACGTGGCGAAAATCGAATGCTTGAGGTGAAGAACCCTTCTGGTGGAAATGAACCTATTCCAGTCTTTAACGTTTACAAACATCTTCTATAGACGTACTGTAGACTTCTCGTAGACTCTATATCCTTCCTAGAGATACTTACTTTTGTCTGTTCATAGTCTATATATAGACTGTCTACTATATTGACAGAAGTCTGCCGAGAGTATACAGCCATAAATTTATAGATTGTCTCTAGACTGTCTATAAACAGAAGTCTACTAAACGTGCATGACCATAAATTTCTTTTCTATAGACTCCCTATAGAATTTATTGAAAGTCTATGAACAGTCTAGAGGCTGTTATAACCTTCTGCAACGGTATGCGCAGTGACACTTTTAGGGAGCCCGCGTTCCTGTGCGAACCGGCCATGCAAAGGCGATCCATGCGACTGCGTTGTTTAATGTTCTGAAACTATGTCCTAACAGCTATAGTCGGATACAACTCAAGAACGAAGTAGCTTTCCCCATCAAACGACCCGCTCCCAGCCAATGGCATCGACCGATTCTCACGAAACTGGTAGCGTACGTGACAATGCAAGGAGCGGTGTGAGGATGCAGGGAAAGGGTTATCCCCTACTATGGAAGAAGGGGACTATCCCCTATCATCGACCACTACCTGCATTGTCGCGCCAGAAGACTCATGAGAACCGGCCGACGCCCATGGCTGGAAGGGGGTCCTTTGAATGGCAAAACCCGCTTCGTTCTTGAGTTGTATCCGACTATAACTGCACATGGATAATTTTGCACCTCGTGTAAAAAGATTTTTTAATGCCGAAGCAGCCACACTTCCACGGCGCCGCCTGTCTGCCTATGATGAAAACACGGACAAAAAAATCTAGAAAATAATAACAATCATCATAAAGCGGTAACAGAAACGATAAGCAAAATAAAGATTCGACAACATCCACCCTTCTCCACCGGCGCCGTCCGCAATCTCCAGTTAACAGATCCTCGTCGTCGCATGCACAACAAATTCAATACCGTCAGCAAAATGAGAACACACCCAAGCTACATGACGTCCAATAGAAACAAAGAAGGCACGGTATGCGACAGATTTCTCCGGAAACAGATTTCGCCGCACACGTATATATCACCCGATCTGCCACGAACACGCAATAGTGGAAACACACAAGCCAGCCGGAGTCTCTGCCGCGCCACCGAATGTATATATGTAACACTGTACCGGCAAAAAAAAAAGAAAAGGAACAGTACAAGCACACGCCAGGCACACCTACACACACAAAAAAAGAGGCTTACTCCACCAGTGGTGCACGGCGGAACGCGATAGCTCGCATCTAACGGGCGTGCAGGCGTGAAAACAATCGAGCCGAACCAGCGGCAAGTCCTCCTCTCCTGCCTCTGTGCTTCCCCCTCACAGTCTCACCAGAAACAAAGACACAAGATATATAGGATCTGCAGCCAGGCAGGAGCAGGCCTGTATACCGACCCTGCTCGGATACGCAGAGAACGAAGAATAATAGAAAGACAAAATAACAAAAACCAAACAGTGATGGAGAGAACAAAAAAAGAGAGCGAGCAGCCTTCAAATTTGCATGTAATGAAGCTCCTTCAGCGGAGCGGGGCTTTTCTTTGCGTCCATACGCGCCGTTCACCTATACGGCGAGCGTCTCTGCCCGCCTGCACGCCATTCTCTGTTGTTGCTTTTTCTTGAAACTTCTCTTTTTCGAGCTCGCGCTGTTTGTATGCTGATTTCTTTATTATTTTCTTGTTTTTTTCACCAAGCAGCCCCCCTCGTACATACCTTCTTCCCAAACCACATATATCGTCCCATTTCGCGCTACGCACGTATACAATACTCAGTTTCCCAAATTTCCGTGCAGTACTGACGAAACTCGCCGCCGCAGCCCGCCCGCCCAGTAAGTGGACTCGGAAACTGGTTCAAACACAAAACCCGCCGATCTCCGAGGCCTTAAACAAAGCACACTCCGCCACCTTAGCTCAAACACTCCCGAAACTAATGTCCCCTTTTTTGCTTCAAATCAAAAGATGTCAAACTTCGAATGCCAAGAGAGGGACCATTTCTTCGCGCGCATACGGAGTCCTCAGACCCTGCCCTGTGCTGCACAGAACACAAGTGCAGCCAGCCGAAACCTATACCTGGACGGCACCCCTGCGGACGCCAGCGCCACGTAGGGATTTTCTACTTTTTCTTCGCACACCTTCGTCCGCAGCCTTTGCGGGCCGTTCGTGAGGATGCATGGAAGGGGTGTCCTGGCGCCCCGGCTTCTTCCTTTGCTCTTTCGAGGCTCCTTCGCATGCAGTCCGCCATTTCGTCTGTTTGATCCCAGCCCCGGCAGACGCAATTCGATGCTGGCGAAACGCACAAGACGCCCTCGTACCGAGGCCCTTGCGAGCACTGAGGACACTAAAATGGCCGAAACTTATCCGGAGCTTATACTATTACGGCTTGCGAATGTAAACACTGAGCTGGTTATTGAGAACTATTAACTGACCAGTGACTCTATTAGTCATGCAAAAACTGTCCCGGCACAGGTACAAAAGACCAGATAGCAATTAACGAACGCCTTCCGTGAGCGATCTCTTAGCGAAGACGGAAAATTTGGGGATTGATATGCGAAATTCGCCGCTTTAAAGACTTTTGTAACACAAGAAGGAGCGAAGAGAAAACGTGAAATACGGAGCAAAAACGCGTCGATGTTCTGGCAGCCATGCTCATCTATCTACGTGCTCACAATTCTGGCGGAAGCATTATGATGTGTCTATGCAGGCACAGGACACGCATCCCAATATTTATTCGAGCGCTGCTCCGATTTCTGGCGTCAGTAACCAACTCCCTCTGAAAACATCTCGTACTCTGCCCCCCCCCCCCCCCCCCTCATTACGCTTCTTTATTTCGAATTCTTGCTCCATGGGAAGAATTTCTGCAACGGCGTTTTATGAAGTAAGCGTAACTGATTGCGCTTTCGAGCTTTTTTCTTTATTCTCTTTGTTAGTGCCACTTTCTTAAGAGCTCGACGAAATCCAATCCGTACAAGTATTATAACTGACAAGTTAATTCCACACTTTTAGCTGCGTCTCTCTTAAACGCGCTGTTTTAATGCATCCTGACACCCTGGTTACGAGAAAACTATAGCAGCTGAGTTCGCTGCTTCAGAAGGTTCAAATACCGGTGCACCCACACAGGCTACCAATGCGCTAAGCCTTGAATTTCAAACGCCTTATAAGTTTATAACCGTGGTTTACGTGATATCTCTCGGACGCGGTGCACAGAGGCGACGGAAACGGGAAAAAGAAGTGCCACAGCTAAGAACGCAGCCAGCGCCCGCGGTGCTTGCATCCCAAGATCTCAAAGATCTTTTCGTGCAAGCTATCCACCTCTTCCAAAGGATAACGGAAACGAAAGGGTCGTGTAATGGAATTTGCAGCCACGTCCGCCATGCTGGCTTTCTCGCAAAGCTCGCCAGCAAGAGAAGCCGCTACGTAACAGGCTCTGCGAAGAGAATCAAGGCATGGCGCAATTGGCTTTGAATGCATACACGCGCAGTCGAACGCAATGTGTGCACAAAAAAAAAGACCAAAAAAAAAGGGCTATAAAATTGAAACCTCGGGGAGCAATCGCAAGAAAAGCATTCTTCCTACAACCGCAGCCCTCACAGGGAGGGCGGGGGGAGTGAAAATAAAAGAGGCAGATAAACGCACGCTTGCTGCAAGGGAACAGACCGAACACGAGTCGCTGTAATTGAATCTTTAGTCGGGGACAGCGCTTCCTGGCTAACGGGTTTTCATACTCTGTCCGACATTCCGCCTTCCTTGCACAAGCTCCCCATACACGGGCGGTTCCCACTCAGCGCCGCAGCAGCAACGCAGCGAAGGAAAAAGGGAAGGTGGACGCTTTCATTTCCGCCCTTCAACCGGAAACTTCCTCACTTCCTAGAGCGAGGTAAGAACGGAATAAAAGGAGAAAATGGGAAAGGGGGACATTGCGCAATTTCTAGACGCAGGCATATGCCGTTGTACAGCCTGGCTCGCTTGCATTCTCTCGTTATGCGCTTTATCTGCGTGTGTTTTTTTTAATCGCACTACATTTCTGCCGAACAGGATGATAGCGTGTTCGCCAAGCTATATACAGGGATGAGCGCGCGATAACATGTTCAGGCGATGAATGCATACGAACCCTCGTTCGTAGCGCACTGAGAAGAAATGTACAAGAAAAAAAAAACGAGGTTATGGGAAGCAGTCAAGGGTGCTGAAAGAGCGCGCTTTTTGCAGACACCTCCGAGAGGAGAAGTCCATTCCGGCAGTTCTTGGAAAGAGGCAGAGAAAATAAAAGAGAGAGCAAAAAAGCCTGCAGGCGCGGGATGCTAATGCATGCGTAACATTTTAGAGAAAACCGCGAGGATATGGTAAGCTGTGCGAGACCGCTTCCAAAAAGAGAGGGCCTGCTTCGATGCAGCCGACGTGCGAGTGCGTCGGTGCTTGAAGAAATAGATAAAAAAAAATTTAGAGAGCAATGCGCTGTACTGTAACGCCGAAGATTTCGAGAATTTCAGCGCTCGCCGATTGCGTAACTACGGCAGGCGAAAAGAGCTCTGCATACGGCCTTTCCGGTTCAGGGAAAAAGAAATCCGCCGGTTCCGGGGAAAGTGAAATGTGCAAAAGCAATGCGCAGAGAGTTGGGATTTAAAGCCAGCATATGCATTTACGAACCTAATATAATACCTATCCGGAGACACTTCAGACAGACTGCAGACGTTCAGTAAATGCCGAGGGCAACGCAAATAGCAAGCCATAACTCAATAAAAGCTTTGCTACTGGGAAACTCCGCACTGAGTGAGGAACTCGCTACACAGAAACTTCGCTGCTCCGCGAGCGGACTTGGTTATGTGCCCGCAACACGCGTGGTTTAAAGAGGTGTATGGTGCCTATAACTGGCAATAACAGAAAATACGCAACTAGCGATACGAAGCGAGAGAAAATTAGAATTTCTGGAAGTTCTCAATTTGGGTGTCCCTACCGCTATGCTAGTGGAGATGACGTCAATATCTAATAACGCTAAATTAATACTGTTCGCGGACGACTGTGTAATATACAGCCCCCTTCGTGATCCCACCGATAGTCTCCTGCTACAAAAAGATATTGACACAATAGCCACATGGTGCGACAGATGGCGCGTGCCTTTAAACCTGGATAAATGCCGACTGTTGTCGTTCTCTCGCAGACGCGCAGTTGTTCATCATTCATACAATATTAGCACAGTCCCGATTGACCCAACGACGTCATATAAGTATCTTGGATTACATCTGACATCTTCACTATCTTGGGCAAACCATATCCAACGAATATGTTCCGATGCCTCCCGTGTCTTGGGTTATCTACGACGTAACCTCAAGTCAGCGTCTCCGAAGTAAACAAACCTTGCTTACCTAACATTTGTTCGTCCCAAACTTGAATTTGCATCATCCATCTGGCACCCCTCTCAAGCCTACCTCACCGCCGAACTTGAGGCCAACCAAAACCGCGCGACCCGTTTTATCACCTCTGAATACACAAAAGAAATTAGCATCACTGCACTCAAACGTTCTATCTCCCTCCCCACACTTGAGTCACGCCGCATCATTTCACGCCTTTTCCTACTGCACAGCTTTGTCTACCATCCGACGTCACAGCACCTTCTACTGAAACCATCGATCCGAACTTCCAGGCGCCTCAGCCACCTCATAGCCAGCATCAAGAGCCGTACTTTAGCAATGAGCAGTTCTTTTTTTTTTTTTCCTGGCGCAATAACCCATTGGAATGCCGTGCCCAACGACATAGTTTCAAGCAACGATCGCAAATCATTCCGCGCGAAACTCAGCAGTCATTTTCAGAATACGTGAGCTGTTTGTTGGCCTGTACGTTTTCCTGTATTTGTCCCTGTGTTTTTTCCTGCATTTTTCTGTATATTTTGCTTACCCTATTTGTAACCACTTGATCCTCCTTATTTTATTTTATTTTGCGTTTACAGTTGCAGTGCTGCGTTCATTGTGCCTATATTTTTCATCATGTGGAGGAAAATGGGTGCCTTCTAAACTATATAGTGACATGGAAGTAGCCGTTGTAACACGGTCATTGTGTCCCCGTCAATATTCGCGCAAGATCGGGCGACCTCACGAGCGAATACGTTACAACGAGGCCCGGTTTCATCGGATTTCTCACCAGCAACGATGTTCCGTAGACCCCTGACTGCAGTGTTCCTACTTCCAGTATGTGCCTGTTGTTCCCGCTATCGTAAGCGTGTACTTCGAAGACGGACAAGTTTGCCCCATTCAGGCTTGAGACGCTAGCCAATGCCGGATAGATAGATGTTGCAAAGAAACACGTTCTTGGCATCAGTTGAACTCCCCTTTTGCGACACATATATTTCTGCGAAAACATTCCAAAACCATGGGATCCCTGGGTTCATTCTTTGCTTCTATCCTTCTTACTATTTACTTTTGAAGAGTCCTTCGCCACGAACAACATCTTTTCGGAGCGTCGTCGGATTCTTCAACCATCCAAAACCAGGAGAAAATTACGACGATTTGTGCCCCTCTAGGCAGGACAAATTCTCTCATCCTGTCGTAACAAGTGAAGCTGTTGTCGGAGCGAACGACCGCATTTTGTGCATTAATATAGGTTCTGTCGCGACAGCCGGAGACCGCGCAGTGACACAGAAAATGGCATCGTTAAAACAACTCTCCTCATGACTCGTGTCAGAAGAGCTCACAGCGCGAAATAAACGTGCAAGCACGGGGGGTACAAAAACTACAGGACGAGCGCTGCAGTACGTTTACGTAGAAGTGCCTCAGGGAGTTCTGTCATGACAAAAAAAAAAACACAGGATGGTTACGACTGTGTAACGTGATGTCCTGCGAAAGCTGTTATGGCGTTTAGTTTTGGGGATATATTCCTGGCGCACTGGTGTAGTGGTCAAGTGATGCACCCCTGCACTGCCAGGTGGTTGTTCCAAACAGTGACACCCGTATACGCTTATGCGACCCAGGCTGACCGTGACATAAGGTCACGTGACAAGAATCTCACGTTACAGTGACATTAACGCCTCCACCGGTTACGCCGACGGCGACCAGAAAGCCAGAGGCGGGCGCCTAACAGATACCGCTGTAAAAAAAGTACGTTGTCTTGTGCAAATGGGCGGTGCGGTGCACGCTGCACACAAAGCCGGTCTCGTTCAGCAAATGGACGCATGGGTACATAAACCACAACAACTACAAGAACAGCAACAATAAAGAGGCACGTGAACAGAGCAGCGACGAAAAGGGAACCAGGGATTCCGCGGTGGAAGCCAGGAAGCTATGCGTCGTCCTCGGGGAAACGGTATATAAAGAAGGGGGAGAGGCTGGAGCCGCAGTGACCGGACAGTCGAAGCGAGAGAGAGGGAGGGGCCAGGAAAAGAAACACAGAAGGGCGAGCGAAGGCATCCCCGTAATCGATGGTCATTACGGGGCATCGCTGTTCCTCGGCGCGACGCGGCCAAATGATCGCCGCCCGGAATTAGGGCAGGCCGCGCAGGGGCGACATCAAAGACACCGCCGATTCCCAACCCCCTCCCCCTCTTCTCCGTCCTCCAGTGATGCCTCTCCCTCCTTCTCCACCACCACGGAGAAACAGAAAGAGGAAGGCAGCAACGAGAAGGAGCAGAAGGGGGCGACCCGTGTGTACACTTGACGCTAGTCCCAGCTGGGATGCCGCCACATAACGGGCGAGCAAAGACGGATGTCACTCGGCGCCCGGGGACAGCGAAGCTGGAGGACAGAGGACACGCGAAGGCAGCGGCATCATCCCCAGTGCCCACTGCGCCGACTCGCGATTGCTGCGGTGCTGTGCAACTTGTTCAAGTGTTCAAATTCAGGCATATATATTGCAGAATAGAGGTGGAAATCGCGCCTCAGTTTACAGAGTGTCCGGTCAGGATGTCCTGGCAGTGAGGCCCTGGGACTAAGGGCCCTGAATTGGTTGATAGAAAAACTTAATATGCCCTTCACGGGATCTTGCAGGTGCGGCCCCTCTAGTACAGGGCATCCTGAGGCAGCAGCCACCGCGCAGGACCGGTCCACAAGAGAGAGCTGGTCTTCCAGATCGCAGCTGGACAGCGCTGCCTCCCACAGCTCCGTTGTGGCGTCCTGGCGCCCTGGAGAACGCGTGTTATACAAGGAGCCGGCTTCGGAATTGGTTCCTTCTTTGGGTCAACGTGCGGTACAACTCCCTACTATTTCTCCCCGTTGTTATCGGAGAGGGGGTGTGCAGAGTGGTTTGTGAGAAGTGTGCAAGAAGTTCTGGAAGCTCTCACCAAAGTCGCGACGAAAGCTTCGCACACAAAGCACCCGGAGGACCATTTCTCTTCCACGAAGCCACGCGAGAGCTTCATGACAGAACAATGAACCGCATAGAAGAATATCCGGCGTGAATGCGCGTACTGCTCCGGGCGGATACCTTGGAATGTGGGCGGTTGCGGCGGGGCGCCCTTGGGAAACGAAATCGCGCTGAAAAAGGAGACCCGGTAGAGAAAATGACAAACAAGCGAGTGCCGGAAGAAACAAAAAGACAGAAAACAAGAAAAGGAGAAACAGCAAGAAGGAAAGAAAACAATGCGCACGGAGCCTTCTCGTCGCGCGCACTACAAAGGAAAGGCCGAATAGCTGGCCCTGCAGTGCAGCAGCGCGGACGAGGGACGCCGGGAGTGGCGGGCGGCGAACCGTCGCAATCGGGGCAGCGTTTAGCAGCGAGCCAGACACCCGATAAGCATCGCTAGCGTACGGAGATAGGCGTGATTTCCGCGACCGCCGGACCGCAGCGCACCGGACACGTTTATTTTACCCATTCCGGCTCGCTCTCCAACTTTTTTTTTTAGCCTGCTTGTAGCCTGGAATTCCTCAAGGTTTTTATCCTTCCTTCTTACTCTGAAAGTTGCTTCACGTAAGTTTTTGTGTTTACACCGTAGATATCCTCGGTAGTAGTATACTGCTAGGGTCAGTAACAGTAGTAGCAGTGATAGTAGTACTTAGCGGTAATAGTGCAGTATATGATTTATCGTTTATGGGCGTTTAACGTCCCAAATCGACTAAGGCTATGAGGGACGCCGTAGTGAAGGGCTGCAGAAATTTCGACCACCTGGGGTTCCTTACCGTGCACTGACATCGTACACTACACGGGCCTCTAGAATTTCGCCTCCATCGAAATTCGACCGCCGCGGCCGGGATCGAACCCGCGACTTTCGGTTAAGCAGCCGAGCACCATAACCACTGAACCACCGCGGCGGCCAATAGTACGGTATATGTTGTCATTTTTTTACAAAATTGTATAGTAGTAGCAGTTTCAGTAGTAGTAATAGCGGTAGCAGCAGTCGTAGCGGCGTGATTATCATGAGAGAACGCTATGCAATGTTACCACTCAAGGAGGGGTGATGCGACCACATCCAGACCAATGAGAATGGAGCAGGACGGAGGGCGCTGCAACTACCTCACCCACTGTAGACGCCTGAACCGCGCCGTGAGGGAAAGGGTGACGGCGTGACGAAGCATGATCGTATTTAAGTACGACGATGCTAGCTAGAACAGGGCCACCAACTGTGACGTAATCCAGGTATGTGCCGTTGGCGGTCATGCAGCCCAGTTTGCAGACTCCGGACCTATACGAGGGGGCCCAAAAACATAGTATGATGCATATGCCACGTCTGACATTGCAGTCACATGAGGTGACTGCAGGGCGCAGCTCCACCTGGTGGCGAACATTCCCGTTGTTGGTCTTCTGGAACGCGTCGTCACATCGGCCAATCAATCCGTCACCGTGCCGGCCTCGTGTAGCTCCATCGATTACGCCTGCGCAGCCAAGCCGGTTACGGTGCAGTGAGCTCCACCGGGCGCGCGCTGCATTAGAACTGCAGCAACCAGGCTAGACCAAACGAACCAGCGAGCACTAACGATCCGGCCGCAATTCCTCAAGCGGAAACAGACTTATGCATGAATCGAAATCGCGCGGAAAAAACAATCATGAACAAAAAAACGCACAATGGATGGGGCTGCCTTGAAGGGACACACGTATACACAGTGCTCGGTGATTCTTTCTCACTTGCCAAATCACTGAGTGTGGCTTCAACATAAGTATTTTGCAATAATAACGAGAGTGCTTACAAAGAAGCGCGTTGGCAATATATATATATATATATATATATATATATATATATATATATATATATATATATATATATATATATATATATATATATATATATATATATGTATATATATATATATATATATATATATATATATATATATAAAGGACCCAGTTACAGCAGCGTATAAAATGAGCGTTCTAGGCTTCGAATAAGCAACAAAATGTACATCTCGGTACCACGACAATTTCGCAAGCATAACGAGCACGCTGCGAACAAACGAAAGAAGAGGAAAGAAGCTGAGAAAGACGAGCTCGTAATGGCGCAACGATCAACGCGGCAGCTGTTGGACGCGCGTCAAACAACACGAAAATACGTTCGCGCTGGTGCTGCTGCACGAGCACAAAAACTCACGCCGGTCATGCCGGCGACCGCAGCCAAGGGCTGAGTCTATACTAAGGCGATGGAAGAACGAACGCAGAGGGATATGAAACAAAAAGAAAGGGGAAAAAGATGACCATAAATAGAGAGAAAAACAGCGAGGAGGAAGGAGTGCAATGCCTCATTAACGACGTTCCCCGATGCGCGGCCTCTACGAATAGTGGTTCGGGCCGGAGCTCTAACAGCAGAAGCTGCCACTGCAATCTTTGTTGGCCGCAAGTCAGAAAAACTCTGTGTATGTGGTAACACAGCGAAGAAGCACTCACGCGCCTGGGAAAAACTGGGGAAACGAGTTTGCAAGCAGCAAAGAAGACAGCTCAACTCCTGTGCGTAACAACGGGGGCAAAACCAACAGAGGCGGTTGTGGCGTCGCAAGGAAGGTTATCAAGAAGAAAGGAAAAGGTGGTAGAGTTTTAACGTAGTTAAGCATAGTAGACGTGCGAAATCATGCGTTTAGAGTGGTCGGCTCATGGTTTTGCTTTGCTGAGCCGTCGGCACGTCTAATATCGTCACGATATTAGTTCGACAGTATAGTATTGGGTGATGAAGAGGACGGCGTGCAATGCACAGCGCGAGAATGTGTTGCAGTTTAACACGAGGCGTAATCGTCTGCGGCGATAGCATATTACACTCTCGTGCAGTGGCCAGCGAAGCTGATCTGTTGGCGGTGCCGCGGGTTCGAATCCCAGTTGCGGCTATATTTATCTTTATTTGTTTATTTACCGTTTCGTCAAGCTCAAGCTTCATACGAACTCGGTGAGCCGATTAGACCTCGCCAAGTAGTGGTCGTACTAAAAATGCTGGCAACCGAATAACTTGTAACTAGCTCAAGGCGAAGTCCGGAATAAAGTTTAATAAATGCTGGGACAAAAAAACAACAACAAAAAGTGCGTACTCAGGGCAGACGAAGGCCCGTTCTCCACATTCCTCGCAAAGTCGCACCACTTACGGAAAGCACACTCGGCCACATCAGGCGATTTCTTTCTCACGCATCACGGCTTGGACTCCCTTATGCAGGATATGGATACCACCGCCCGAAGGTTGGAAGCGCGCAGGGGAACAGTATAAAGCGTAGGTTCAGAGCAGGCGTAGACTGATGTCCACCCTGGTGCACAGCTGTGCGTATGCATGTGCACGGACAAAAAAAATAATAATGCGGAGCCCGAGAGTCCGGATACGATACAGTCAGAACGAAACGGTAAAATGCACTCCGCGCATTAAAATACACAGAGCGGACGCCTTTAGGTCGCGACCGTGACCAGGCGTCGCACTGAGAAACCTTCCGTAAACACCGACCTCGGAGCGACGGGGAAACCTGGTGGGGTGCTGCAGCCTCTGTCGGGCACACGTGGATGTTGCTGAAATGGCCGCCCCACAACGCGTGTGCAGCTACGTGGAAGGCAGCGACCTGCGCATCATCCCCCGCTTCCTTCATCCCTCGTGCGAGAAGCCGGCCGAGACTAGAGCGGCGCGAACGAGTTGGCGCTCGTGGAGGAACAATAGAATTGCTCCGCGCAGGAGATCGGGGAGGGGTAAGATACGAAGAGGAGGTTGTAAGTGCGAAGGCAAGCAAAAGCACGGCGTCGACGACGAGCGACGTGTGGAGAAAGCGGACGGCTATAGCTACAGCGGCATATATATCTGACCGTTACGCTAGGGCGACCCCCTCTGTTTCCAACTCCCCGCGGGGTGTCCGTGTGTTTGCAGTACGGGCGAGCAGCGCACTGGAGGAGATCTCCAGCCAGCTGTAACGGCGCCGACGCGACACTGTGTATCTATCTATCTCCGAGCGGGATTCCCAATTCAGAACCGGGAAGTCACGGTGTGAAAAAAAAGCGGCTGCCCATTCTTTCTCTGTCTGACGTGTTACAATAAGGCTCGCACGTAGTACGTATATAGCCCGAGATTGAATGCAGGCCTACTCCCGAGCGGCCCCGGTGTGTGTCCGTGTGAGGAACGAGGAAGTTTGCTCGCATAGGGGAGGGTGGGCAGAGGGCGGTAACGAGTGAAAAGTGGCGCTTTAGTGGCCTCCCACCGTGCTCAAAACACTGACGCGATTACTCCGAGAAAGAGGCGAGAAAGCAAAGAAAGCAAATAATGTTCCTACGGGTTGCCTGTTGTGACGCCCTGTGGAAGGCACCGCAACGAATCCACAAATAACTGAACGAACGGCTACCCCCCCCCCCTCTCCCCCCCCGCCTGTTAAATATAGAAAGGAACAAATTATGAGCATTCAGTCATTGATTATTCTGTAGCTAAGCGTGATAAGCAGTTTTTTTTCTCGAAGAAGATTTAATTTTGATACTCAAAAGTCATTCTCAACTTCAGTAAAGGAGAAAAAAAAACAAGCAGGAATATCACTACTTTGTGCAAAATGTTTGTGCCCTCTTCTCATAATGCACTACGGGAGTACTCATGGAACGTGGTGTGAAAATGATTTTATGTACTGGCGAACTCGATGAGCAGCTACGAGCATAGATCCGACGACTGTTTGAAGTTAATATCGCAAGGGCATGCAGCTTGGAAAAAAAGCGCCACGGCTAATGTACTCGGTCTAATAAAGGTGCAGACTCACTGTCTCTTTCTCTCCTTTTTTTTTTTCGCCATTTCATTGGCGAACAGCAGAGCACCCAGTCGAGGGGGAAGCTTGTACCGACGCTAAAACGATGGGTACCCGGTTACGCTGGGGATCGAACCCCGCACCTACCGCTTACGAAGCGGGTGTTCAAATCTCAAGTCACAAGGCCACTGCTGCAGTACAAACGTGGTTTCTACGGTTGCCCGAAGCAACAGGACCGCGCGAAAGAATTACGACAACTTGATTCACCATCACCAATCTAAAGCTCGTGCGATCAGAATCAACTTCCCTGATTTCCGAGCACTTCAGCAGATGGCTAACGGTGTTCAAAAATAACTAGACAAAAAGGAAACCTGCACGATACGACCGAAGCAGCAGGCAGTCACGGCCATCGCATAAATCTACGCCATCTGGGCTTTTAAGAGAGAAAACGCACCCACGTATCTAGATACTCCATCAACGCGACGGTAAAAGCAAGGCGCATAGAAAAAGCGGCGAAATGCCGACCTTGGCGCCTATATGGCTGTCGCCGGCACCCCCTGCGGTTATAGCTGGGTCTAGGTGAGAATGAGTACACCAATCCGCAGCGCAAAGTAGCCAGGCGCTTTGCAGCTGCTGCCGCTGCGCTGGAGCCGAGACTTGGGAGCAGTGGCGGAATGCCAGAACCGAGGCGCAAAAGAAGACATTACAGCCCGATGAACGGGATGGTCCCAGCAGAGGGGACAGGTGCTGAAGACAAAAACTACGAGCGCATACAAATGCCGCTAGTGCGCATCACCTGCGCGACAGGAAACATATACAGAATCTTCAAGCGGCGCGTTTCACAAGAAACGACGCCCATGTGGAGTCCGGCAGGAAAATAAATACTTAAAAATAAAGCGGGTAGAAAGAGAGAAGAAAACGTTAATCCCTAAACTCAGAAGCGTTTCTTCAGGGTCTCCCACTGGCTACACCCCCCAACTCCAATATTTTTTTTTTTCGTTACTGTCTTTGCAAGCAGAACCGAGCGCCTAGCGGCGAAAGTGCAGGCAAATTAGTCTTGCCTCCCAAGCGCGCGGCGTGCCGGCCAGCCGCTCGAAGAAAACGCACTTTTGCGGGGCGAACAAGAGAATAGGAATAAGAAATCGCCGCTTCGAGCGCAAACACTACACAAACAACCCAGCAGAGAGAGACACTCATTTCCGAGCCATTGTAAGGCGGCCTTGCGAGGCTTTTATGGTCGGAATATCTTTGAACTTTTCTTTTTTCAGCGTCCCTGTAGCGACCACCAAGAGCCGGCTGCGGAAAAAGCAGCCCAGAAGGATAGGCGTCCTCCAATAGTTAGGAAAAGGAAACGGGCAAAAAAAAAAAAAAGAGAGGAAAAAAACCGGACAGAGAAAGAGAGAGAGACAAAGAAACAGCTTTGGTGACAGGTTTTTTTTTTCCCCTCTCTCTCCGCCGTCTTCTAATTCTCTTTCTCCAAGCACCACACAGAGCTCTCGAGACCTTATCGGTGACAATCCGCGACGCGACGGCGGCGGAGTTGCAAAGCGGGTGTCTCAAAGAGGACAGACATGGCAAATGGAGGACACAGCGACGGCAGGGATTGCGGACAATGGAGCGGCGAACCAACACGCGGAGCCCATTGTCGAGCGCGAGTCATTAGAAATGCCCAAAACGGCACCCCGGAAAAGAAAATGCAACAGAGAGAGAAAGAGAAGCCCTCCGTTTCTACAAGGGGGAAAAAAAAGGAGATAAGAAGAATTAGAGAGCACTTTCAGATGAGACGGCAAGGAAGGAGCGATAGGCATCTCGAAGAGTTGGTCGGTGCCTGCCACCAATACGGTGGCCGAGCTTGAGTAGCTGGTACACATGCAGGTGGGTTCCGGAAGTGAATACAACGCGGTAATGCGCACACGACAACGTACGGTTGTCACCGGCTTATTCAATAACCGTGCCTCAACGCTGCCCTGAGATGTCTGGGCAGGAGGTAGAATAGGCCGAACGACCGCGTCGTATATCCTGGACATGGTTAGAAGGAGCGCTCGTGGACGGTAGTCGGTACGCTTTGATAAGAATGTGATAAGCAAGGAGAAGATAAGAGAAAAAGCAAAATCGAAGAGACTATGCCATTCCCTTGGACGAATGGCTGAATGCGCCTGTCTCTCGCATAGTTGCTGCATTAATCATTGAATTAATGGTGCTAAAGTAGTGCTATTCTGCAGCTATGTTTTTGTTGCAGTAGAGCCTTTTTAAAACCTATATTCCTCACGACATCGCATTTACGTATTATCTGAATTTCTCTAAACATTGTCTTAAGTTGGTATTCCGATTCTTTCGCTGGTCGCATATCAACAGTGTAATATATTTCACTTGACTGCTACTTTCGTGGAATCTATCTTTATGCTTGTAAATGTGTGCACATTTTACAATTATTTGTTACTGGCGTCCTGGTACACCATTTTGTGCACTTATTGCATGGGCCCAAGCTAGCAACTTGCTAAGGGCCCAGATGGTTTTGCAGCACGCTTTTGTATACATGCTCCAAAATTAATGAACTGAATTGAAATGAATTGAACTAAAAGTGCCCGCTTTCTGATTGTTTTAGAGGAAGAGCGAAGGGAAGATAGCTTTCTCGAAGCACGAGCTTGAGCAAGGATAAGAGGGGACCTTGTCGAAACGTTGGTCAGAGGACCCTCGCTTCCCTCCAACCTCTTGTTGGAGGAGTGTAGTTCACATTGGCGTTGTTCGCCAACACTGAGGATGTCGATGATGATGATTACTATTATTTTATTTCAATGGCTCACGTGCAGCTTGGCCAAATATATTGCCGTGGCACGTGTTCTTGGTCTGCTCAAGCTGAGGTCACACTCATTTTTCCCAAGTATTTCACCACTGAGAACGCCAAGGCAGGGAAGAGGTTCTACCCGACGGAAAACCAGCGGATACACTGCAGGACGGCACTGGGGATCGAACCCCGCACCTGGAGCGTGCGAAGCGGAGGCTCAGACTCTCCGTCAACATACAAGGCTGTTCAGAGAATCCCGGCGTGCAATGCGCGAAGAAAGGGTTCCGAAAACGGTAGGTACCTTGAAGGTGGCCTCTAAAATGTAAACACACGCACGTCCGGCCTTGGCGGTTTCTCCAAACAGCGGAAACGGCGCCTCCCCCAAAACTTGCTAACTGCCCGTGTGGGGGCGCCGACGGCGGCGTCCCTTTGAGTCGCGTGGCAAGTAGGCAGCCAGGCGGAGGAAGCCTGAGGAACACCCAGATGGGCAATGAAGCGAAGCAACGTTGAAAGGCTCGCCGAAGGTTTGCAGCGGGAAAAGAAAACACGGGCGGAAGGCGATTTCCAAGACAAAAAAAGAATTATATATGGGGGTGTGGCGAGCCAGCCTTGCGCACATCGCAACTTAAGGCACAGGAGGAAAAACATAAAGAAGGCGTCAAACAAACGCCCGTCGTCCAATTCAGTTCAGCCGCGAAGACAAAAACTGGAAACCAAAGGTGTCGTTTTTCTGTACCTGCAACATACAACTTGAGCGGCTGAGTCTTTTCGCACCTTGGTATCTTCTTACGAGGAAATATCCTTTTCCTGCTGCTTCTGTTCCATTGCCTGACATAAATCACACTGACGATGGTTCAATTGAATACGCATTCACTCGAGCCACAGATGAGACATTGCCGGCTCACTGCCCTTTCCCGGTAGGCACAGCCTTCTCTGCAAGAAGCCGCGTTCAGCCAGCGATCTGACCGAGGAAGCCAGTGCCGATGCAAGGAAGTCTTGGCATCGCTTGCCTCGGTCCCCATCGGACCGCGTGTTTCTTTGACTCGAGGCAACGAAAGGAGGAAGGAGGGGGGGGCAACACTGGACTATAGCGAAGAGACGAGGACGGGCTAGAGCAGAAGGAAGGGAGGGAGGGGGGGGGGGGGGGCAGCAGAGGCGGCTCGGTCGCGAAATTACAGCCCCGAGGAGCCGCTCTTAACCGCCCATTTCTGTAGCCTGCTCATGAGCTCACGCGCGCGCTCCAGCAGTACCAGCGGAGCAGCCCCGCGGCGGATATATGCAGCAACGCGAGAACGCGGACTCCGGCGCCGTCTCAAAAGCCCGCGTAAGCGGCGCCCGGGGCATCCTGTTGTCTCTCCCTCCTCAACATTTTGTTTTTGTTTTTCTAGACACCCCTCGCAAAGCCCGTACAGCAGCAGCAGCCTGCCTGTCTGGCAGTGCAGTGTGAGGGAAGGAAGAGGAGAGGCAATGCCGCCTCAGCAGCAAGGCTGCACGTGGAGCTTGCGGCGTGCAAAGAAAGGAGAGGAGGTCCGAGAGATGCAGTGACGCGCACCGCAAACTCTGCTCCGCCGCCGCAGGGGCTGGGCACGGATGTACAGGGGAGGGACGCCCCTACACCGAAGAAGAAAAAAAGTAGACAAACGGGCCTCCTCCGCGCACATGCGCTTTCTTCAAAGGCGGCAAAGAAATTGCAGCCATGTTTCCAGCATTTGTGTACGCCGAGGAAGAGACGCCGCTCCTCGACACCCCTCCCTGCTCCAGTGTTTTTATTATTATTGTTATTTAAGAGGGAGAGAAGGAGGGTGAAGATAGAAAAACAAGACGTCTCTGTTTTTTCCGGCCCTCGGGCCTCCTTTGATGGCTTCACTGAGCGGCCGCCGATGTCGGCTGCGGATACAGGCGTGCCGACGGTCCTACAAGAGAGGCCCTGCCTGCCCCCGACATCAGTGAACGAAAATTGAAAAAAAAAATAATAAAGCTGGCCTCCTCGACAGACACCGCACAACCTAGGCGGCAACCCGACGCGTCAAAGTGACCCATGCGCCAGCCAGAGATTCTCAGTACTGTAGCGCGGGCATTCGAAATCCACTCGAATATTATCGAGTCGCACAACACCGCTGTACTACGCGATTCGAATCGACTCCGAAGAGGACGGTTCAGCACCTTCGAACATCATGAGAATATTGTCTAAAGTTTCTGCGAACGTTGAAGAATGCACCATCGATCACATGACAACGAAGACGTCCGTGCTCGGCAAATCAACGAAGCGCCCAAAGTAATAGACCTTTGTGCTACCCGTAATCACGATCAGACAGACACAATTAGGGGAGTCACGGGGCTCGCTAAGACACGCCAAAAAGCAAGCCAAAAGTCAGTTGGCAAAGCACCGTACGTGACATGTAGAGGTCGTGGGATCTGATCCCCCGAGTGACATGTGGTTACCTTATCTTCAACTACCTCCTAAATTATCTCGTACCAAAAAAATCAATTAAAGCACTCTTACCAATAAAAAGGCCATAAAGAAGTTAACATTCAGCTATGCTTATGGTGGGTTCAAAGACTGCTGGCTTTATTTTAAGCACCCGACATCACGGAATCACCCCTCCCCCTGACTAAGCCATTGAGGTATTCGAATTAAATAAAAATTACACAAGTCACCGTACTCACAACACACTCTGCCCCATCCACCGCCGCGGTGGCTCAGTGGTTACGGCGCTCGGCTGCTGACCCGAAAGACGCGGGTTCGATCCCGGTCGCGGCGGTCGAATTTCGATGGAGGCAAAATACTAGAGGCCCGTGTACTGTGCGATGTCAGTGCACGTTAAAGAACCCCAGGTGGTCGAAATTTCCGGAGCCCTTCACTGCGGCGTCCCTCATAGCCTGAGTCGCTTTGGGACGTTAAGCTCCCATAAATCAAACCCAACTTTCATCCTTTCCCCTCAAGGCGCGGTTCGGGTGCCCGTCGTGATACACAAAGTTACTGTCTTGCGTCTTTACCACTATTACCAGAGTTATTATTTTCCCTTCAAGGCTCGGAAGGCTCTTGCGACGCAGGCCGACCAGAACATTCTAATTGGCTCGCAGTTGAACGAGGCTAAGGCACGCTGCAGAAGCATAAACGCTACGAGTGTCGACACGCGAGCTGAACGCGAGCCGTTCGCCAGACGGGGCGGCTCGCGCAAGCCAATTACGGCCGAGACGCGCTCGTCTCTTCGCTACAACTCGCGCCGCTAAGTTTCTAAGAAGGCCGGCAGAGAAGAGTGACAGGCGTCACAAAACAGCTCCAATACGTAGGGCGCTGTGCAATCAAGCGGTATCCGCGCTCCACTACCACGAAGAGCGGCCGACCAAGAGCTGAACTGCATTTCCCAAGCGCCTCCTTCCTTTCCGCTCCGCAAAGGGGGCGAGAGTTACAACCTTTCCGGAGCCGCACACAGAAGAGGCGGCCAGATGACAGGGCCGTCCGTTTGTGTCTCGACCCATTCGTTAGGCTTCTGGGCAACGCGCTGTGAGCAAATCCAGCTGCTGCCGGGTAGCAGTGGCATTGTTCCACACCTGACGGGAGAGGAGGACCACGAGGTGCACAGGTCTACGCGGAGCGACCTAGTTTGCGACGACGGAGGCGTATATTAGCTTAACCTAATTGCGCGTCCCCGTTGCTACGGCGGCCGCCGTGAATCCGATTATCCCCGGCCGCGACGGGTCGAGGTGACGACGAGGGCTCGGATTTTAAAGGCGTGCGTCCTGCTATAGGCCTGCGCGAGGTCCGCTTTGACGGGGCTTTGCCTTCCCGAAGGGTTTTTGACAAGAGGGCCCACTCTCCTCGTTCAAAAGGGGACGACAGCGAGTTGTAACGCGAGCCAACGGCGGACAACGGGGCGCTCCACGACTTGTTTACCGAAGGCGCTGGACGACGTTCCTCGCATTCTCTTTTTGGTGGAGGCCCATTTTCGAAACCTGGCGGCCACGGCACGCGACTCTAGCGCCATCGGTGAGAGTGACACGGCCACGCAGTACTACGCACTTTAAAAACATGCGAACCAATCGGAGTCACGGCGCAGAGCATATGTGAGGTCGGCCAGAAGAAAAAAAAAATCATTCCGCTGGGTATGCTAGAATTCCTCACAACCACCTCTCTCTGAGTGCCGATTCTAAATGTGACTATGACAACGACTATCTAATAATGGTAATGTTAGTTTGAGAAATACCATAAACAGCAAGACGGCGGGGGGAGGGGGGTGTGTGATTTAACTGTTATGCAAGCAGGTAAAAAAAAGCAGACAGACATGGCCCGGCTTAGCGCAAAATCAGCGTTCCGTGGTTTCCGGTGTGCGGGTGCGCTGATTCCATCAATGATGTGGTTTCCCTTTCTTGTTTTTTTTTTTTCGGCAGCCAAAACTGATCCATTTCACCTGCTTTCTGATAAAATTCTAGCATGCCAGTCCCCTTCAAAGACATCTCCCGTTCCTTCTCTCTCCCTTCTTTAACCCCTCATTCCCTTCCCCATTGCAGGGTAGCCAACCAGAAACCTTCCTCGTTAACATCCCTGCCTTTCCCGCTCTGTATATCTATCATGCCGTTCATTAACCTTCAAGTTATCACCGACATACCGACAGTCTAGGACAAGAAAGGCCACGTGAAGCGTGATCTACCGGCAACGACTTCCAAATGTGTTCAAAGGGACGGGAAAAGACGAGAAGCAGCGCTGAACACTGGACAGACACTCAAATTCGATTGCTCAACCTCCGCTTTCAAGTGTTTGGTCCGCTCCGCGCTGATCTAGGCAGTTCCAAAAAGAAGAAAGAAAGCTTCTACACCGCATTAGACAGTGATCCCTTCATCAGCGCACCTATACAGAGTCCCCTGGAAACGTCGCCTGCATATCAAAGCAACACACCATCTGCTGCCTTTGCGAACTGTCGCAACTACGAACAAATGGGGCGCCTTTAGAGATTCCACGGCGAATATCTATTATGACACTCGTACACTACCCACAGCTTGCTTTTAGCTGCCCGTTTTCGCTCCCTGTTCCTCTCATTCTTTAGGCGATGACGTCAGAAGTAGCCCTCACTGCACCTTTCACCACCTCCTTCCCATCCCTCGGATGCTTTCAAGTGGAAGCAGCCGCAGTCAATCGCATAATCTGGCCTACCACGGCCAGCAAAGTTAAGTGCTCCGGAGTGAGCCGAAACTCTTTGAGGACGGCTGGTTTCAGGCGATCGGCATCTCCGACATATATGCCGCGGCGCGCAGGCTGCAGCTCCAAGTAGGACGAGAGCAGCTGCCTCGCGTATTTGTTTGCCAACGTAGCGATTATATCGAACCGGAGGTATTGCTCAGCCACGCAGCTCCCATATTTGCAATGCAAAACGCTTTAGGCTTTCCAGGAGTGGCAAGCGGTCACCTTTTTTGTTTGTTCTGTTTGAGTGAGTGGGGTGCTTCTTCTCTCTAGCCGACAGAATGCATCTTCTGAACAAGCAGAGTAGGCTGCTAATGCTGTCAGCAGAAAGCAAACGTTAGACCGCGCGGTGCCAACGCGGTGCAGGTTTTGCGACTTTGGACGATTTGCGAGAAATGGCCGCGAGCTTTTGGGGAACCCCGAGAACATTAAACTTACTCCGCACGAAAGCAGGGGTCTGTGACAACAGTTCTCGTTAAACTCAAGTGCTCCACACTCCTGCAACGGGAAGTGATTAAACACATCAGGGAGTATACGGCTCTTTGTAGTGTGCTGGTGTAAAGAGAATTGCCACTGCACAGACTAGAAGAGTGGGAAAAGGTGGGTTGCACCCATACACACAAAGCCTAGACGATGCGTTGCTATGTTTATACCCTTCTCTCTCTCCCTGCCTTCACGCCACTCTCTCCTTTTCTCAAAGCGCGATCCAGGTGGCCAATTACAGGGAGCCCTTCGTTTCTTTATGAACCCATCCTCTTCTTCTGAACAGAGTAGGCCAAACCCGCTTCCATGAACGGTGAAAAATATACGCTGCCTGCTAACACAGCGCTGCTTCAATTCGTCGGTGAGAGCCCGCTAATTCTCTACCCGCAAGTTCATCCCCAGCTCTCCAGTACGGTGTGTCCATAGCCTACGGAGCTACCATGGGTTCGTAAAAACCCATCTATCGATCACTAGGTGAAAGAAGCGACAGTGGCGACGCCAGAATACGAAGCGAGAAGGCGACGTACTACCTGCACAAAGAAAGATCGAATACTTCGTGTATACACGGGCGTCGTACAACAAAGGATGCAGGAGAATAGGACAGGAAGAGAGGAACCCGAGTTTGAAAGCGAATACAGCGCTTTGCGAAGAAGCGGACAGCGGGGAAAACAAAAAGCAAAAAAAAAGCCAACGCGCTGGGCACTGAACCCGAAAGTCTGAGCCCTCGGAAGAAGAGACTTCGAAACCTCAAGCGAGTGCCAACGAAGCGTCGTCCTCTGCAGCGAAGGATCGCTGAAAGCCGACGGCGACACGCGTCCAGTCCGAAGTGAGCGCAATGCAACGCGTGTGCGGTGGAACCGCAGCAAAGCTGCACCTCACGCCATATCGGCTGGCACCCGAGTGTGACGCGAGAGTGGTTCGGGGGCAGCGCACGGGTGGCTTCACCGCAGCGCGCTGAAAGCATTCGCATGTACCTGGCCGCACACACACGCACGGTCGGGATGACGCGGCGGTGAGGGGAGACAGTGAGCGGCTCATCGGGCTCCCCCATCCATCCCGCAACTCCCCGGTCCTGTCTGCCTGCCACTCACGCGATGCCTCTTCGCTCCTCAAGATGCGGCCAGCGCCGCGGTGGGGGAGCGAGGAAGCTATATCGGGATTCTGAGAGTGAGCGAGTGACGCGCCCGACGCGCAGAGGAAGGCGCAGGGCCGTGCACGAACGTGAATCGAACTGAATTACTGTCACTTTTGGAGTGAAGAAAATGCTAAACTGAACGCTCGGTTAGCTCGTGGAAGATCACGGAGCTACACGGTGAGGAAACCAAAAACGTAAAGCTGGCGTAGTCCGCCGCGATACAGCGAGACACCAGCGACTTCCTGATGGCCGGCCGTAGCTATACAAAATGTGCCACGACGCACTCAGCGGCCTAGTCATCTTGTGTGCGGACTGTTGGTCAAGTCATGCTTCTTAATCGGACTCACGTCTGAGTTGTGCAGTGAGCACAAAGATGAGAACGAGTTTGAGCCCCTTGCGCCAGCGATATATATATATATATATATATATATATATATATATATATATATATATATATATATATATATATATATATATAGAGGTGCCCTTGTTCGATGCTGGTGTACAGTAAAGAGGAGAGCCACCACATCCGCGGATGTCAAACCGAGATCGCTGCGGCTACCTGAGGAATGCGAAAGCATTGACGCCTCCTCTACTCTCGTCGCCTCTTTGCCCCTCTTTGAGTCCATTGACGTTTGCTTCTAATTACCTCATCAAACAAATTTAAATCCATTTCAAACTTTATTTTCATTTCTTTGCCTATGTTTCCACTATCTGCCCGTCCACGGCTATTTTCCCGTCCACTCACTTTATCGGCGTCCGCGCGATTCCGTCGTTTTTTTTTACATTGTTGGCGATAATTAATTAACTAATCATCCTATTGACATCAAATTTTCTTGCGCATCGTCCTCACGTAATCCTCTATCGATCACAATCATTCGTTTGATGCTACCCCTTCTGAGAACGTTACAATCGCTGCAGACACGTTTTGGTGACACGACCCTGTCGACATAGTCTAGAAATGTTTTGCATTAATAAGTATACGAATCCTGTTGTCTATAGCAAAAAGAAATATATCGGTGGACGCTTAAGTTCCGCCTTGAGGTATGTCGCAATAGCACTAATGGGTCTTTTCAGCGGCGTAGGGTCCTCTTTGCAGTTACTCCGCAGACACAGACACTATTTCTTAATCCTATATATTTTCTTACTTACCGCAATACACATATGGACTCCAAACTCAGTCGTACGAACATTCCTCGATGCCCAAGTTGCGACCCATGATTCACAGGCTCGATACCTATATAATTACCCCAATTTTGGTTTCAGCAAAATTAATTTACTTCACGTTCTTACATGTCATAATAACGTTCGAGTCATGTTGCGACATTAAAATCTCAATTTAATTTTTTAATTCCGCAGCTACCCGTGTGGCGTCACGACCCAGTTTAGACGCCGGGTTAACAGCTGAACGGGACCCTTAACGGTATCGCGTTAACAATCTATGTTCAGAGCGACACCTCCGATCCTGGAACCTTAAGTAACAACCTAACTCTTGTTATCGATGGCGTTGAGACTGCACAGGTCGGCGTTGTCGGTCGTAGAGTACGCCCACGACAGCGTACGCCGCCTGCCCCTACACCAGTTCAAGTCGTCGTCGTTCACGCCCCGTCACGCAGCGGAACGGCCGCGCTTCGGATGGAGCGAGACCGAAGGAAGCACGCGTGTGCCGCCACTTACTGCGCGAAGCAGGTCACCACTCCACGGGCGAGTGCACGACGAGCGCCGATTGGGTGATTGGCAAAGGGTTTCGGTACTTACCTGCAAGGAGAAAAAGACAGGCACGGTTAGTTACACTCACCTCGCAAAAACACCGCGTGACAACACTAACGAGGGTAAAGAGCAGCATGAGCAGTGGTCTACAGCATCGTGCACCGTATTGACCTGCCATGCCTATATCCGACAAGATTAGCTTGACCAGTGACCAGTAGAGAAAAAACGAAAAAGAAAGGAAACAGCATGCAATCACAGAGGGATTATTTTCTCTCGGAACTTCCTTCGACACAGAAATCTTTTTACACTCCTCGCATTGGATCTTTTATATATCGCGTGACCAGAGGTGGGTTATGTGATCTCACCTGTTCATCGGACAACTGATTGGTGTCCTTGTATGCAGATGTAATATTTATTTTCCTTTTCTTTCCACTCGTGCGGCGCTTCGCAAGATTATGAAGTTACCACGCTTCTCGACATCCCCAAGGACAGGGAAACGATGGCGACGTAACCTAACACTGCCCCTCCCCTCCCCAAATGCCCGCAGTCACCGTGTTATGCTAACTCCCGAGTAAACAAACGATCGCGCTCAACACACAAATTCCCCGCCGCCATGGATGGACGCCACAGCCCGCGTTCCTCGAGTGCTCGCACCCAGAGGAAGAAGACTCCGCCGACGCAGGCATTCTCCCAATTTGCGCCCCGTCTCGTCGCCGCCGACGCATTTTTGCATACGCAAACAAAACCCCCAGAGCTAGGGCCAAGGCAAGCGCCGTGATAGATCCGGGCCGCGCGGCGAGATGACAGAAGCAAAACCGAACAACCGAAAGGACTGGCGAGGAGAAGTTTTCGTAGGGAAGCGAGAGAGCCCGAAAAACAACGGCGACTGAGTCGACCCTCCTTCCTCCTCAGCCCGGAGCCTTCAAGTACGGCCTTCGTCCGGCAAGTCTTCGCTCTCGGCCGCGCTGTCTTCTCCACGACCCCAGGACATACAGGCTAGGACGAAAAAACAAAACCGTACGAAGAAGCGTTGAGGACCGGGAGCCGTATATATAGATCCATGGGGTCGCGCCGCTGAGGGCGGGGAATCCCATTGGGCCACTTCCTCATTGACGACATCGCCGAGAAGACGGCTAAGACGAGAGAGAGAAAGGAACAGAAAGAAGCGAAAGGAAAGACGGGCTCCGTGTCCGCCAGGGGCACGAGCATCAGGATTTCAGCTCTCCGGCTACAAGCGCTATGCATGTACACAGCAGGCCGATATCCCCGCCGGGATGCGTGGTGGCTGCAAAAAAGCCAGGAAAGAAGCCCCAAAAAATATATATATAGATAATAAACTTGTTGAGAAGCACACACCGCAAGGCGCCCTCTCTATCTCTTTCCATACGCCTATTGACCTTACATGCCAACCCTCTCGCTCAACCTCCCATCAGAGTCTTCTGGGCAGCCAGATTCCGATCCGACTTTCGTTTCCCGATCGTCCTGTCTTCTCACGAGCTCCCCCGTGGGGAGAACGCGCGTTCCAGGTTCGCTTAATTCCGTGCAGTGCATACGATACCCGAAAGAAAAATGCAGTAAGGGTGGCAGTAGGAGAGCCCGTCAGAGTCCGTGTGGAATCATGGGATGAGAGTTCAAAACCGATCGGGAGAAACAAGACGAACACTCGACGATAGGACAGAGGGACGCAGACTCGGTAGGGCGTGTTTCCTGGCGACCTTGTATTTAACGTTAAGCGCAGGTGGTATTTCAAGAATCGGGGCTTCCATCCCGCTAGACGCCTCGTACATGAGCTTTGGAGTACGCAGCTTCTTCCGTATCACTCAGACACGTTTCAGAGAAACTTTAAAGAAATCTCACATACTGCCAGCCATTATCAGAAGCGAGGAGGTTATAGCAATAACAATAGGACATCCTCTCTGATTCTTGAGGTCACATGCATGGTATGCATCACAGATGGCACGTCTCTGATTGTCAATAAGTAAAACTATTATTAAGCGGAAAGGAGGGGGGGGGGGGAACTCTCCGGTCACTGCGTACAACTGCGAAGCCGACTCGCTTATAGAGAAAAAATTCCCCTGCACAACCACAGGTGTAAAGTGGGTTTCTGCGTTTCCGACCTCAACAGTGGAGCTCAGCACTCGGTACCCTACTGCACGCAACCTGCTCGGGACCACAGCGTCCGCGTAGCGCGAAAGGCATATGAGCGCCGGCGCCAGTCCCCGAGGTGCCATCAGTCTGCGCCGCCATGCGACCGATCGACCCGTGACTGAAGCGCGAGCGTTTGGGGAAGAGTGTAGAAGGCCCTCCGAAGCGCCGCTTCCCTGGAGCGGCCGACAGACAGACGGGCGCGGACAGGCCGCGGGCACGCTGCTTGGTCATGCCGTGGTGCCGCTCAAGTCGGCAAGACAACAGTGCAGTGGGCGTACGCCTGTGCGATGCTTACAGGCTTGTGGTAGAGAAATATAGCGCTTGTGTGCTGGCCTATCCAACAACTACACTGCCACGAACAGCGACCTACAAGGAGACCGAACACGGCGATCTCAAGTTAGATCTAACAGGAGGATGGACTACACCGAAGTTTTCGGTGCGTTTGTAAGATCCCACATCTTCCGCGACCCTCCTCTTACATCTTGACGTGCCTAGCTGGCGGCATACCAACGGGACCACCAACTATATTAATTAGGGCGGGGCGACTTAGAAGAATTAGAAATGATAGCCGCTGCCTGCACCACGTATGTACAACAGGCTTAATCCAATTATTATATACAAGATGAGGCCCAAGGGCCATTGTGATTTTTGCTACCCGAAGGTGGAAACATAAATAAAAGGAGGGGGGGGGGGGGGGAAGCTACTGCAGTCAGATACAACCCAAAAAGGAAGCGGATAGTTCCTCTCAAAGGAGGCTCTCCGGTCAAAAATGGCGACCGATTGTCATGACGCCGCTGGTAATCCCCTTGTACCTGAAAGTGTGACGTTGCACAGAGCTGGCGGAAGCAAGATGATTAACCACCGATTAACAAGATTAATCATCACGTTCTGAAGATCGGTCCACGCCACTGGCTCGCGGACCTCCGTTGATGGGCATTCGTCGCTTTGTTCTTTAGTTGTATCCGACTACAACTTCGCTGAGGCAAGCTACAGACGTTCTGGACGCTGGGTATGCGTCGGAAATAAGGCTGTTTCCCTCCTCCATCACTGTATTACGAGCTGTCGAGAACACGACGCAAGGAGGAGAGTCACTGCCATTCCGTCGCGCACACACACGAGGTGCAAGGTTTCAACGCCCCGTAAAGTTCGTACTCACTACCGAAACGATATTTCATAGCACACATTCGGATACAAATTATACAAATGCAAACATTAAAAAAATTACGCACATACAAACAGCACTCGTGATGGTTTCAGGTTGAACACTTGTTTAACCTTAATGCGGCACACGACTTTCACATCGTTACTATGCAATTTTCAACCCGTCCGGCGGCTTCGGTACATGCCGAGTGGCTCATGTGACGGACGCAATGTGCCCAAGCCGTCGTCCACGCTGTCGCACGTATGCACGGACGTATGCCCGTACATAAACCCACGCCCTACCCGCTCGGCATGCCACGGAGCCCAGCAAGCAAGCCAGCGAGTGAGAAAGCGCGCGAAAGCACCTCGCAGCGCGCATACGAGCCGTATGGCGCGCAGGCTGGCTCTGCCTCCGTAGCGCGCGCCGGTCGTTTATGGAGCGCGCCAAATTGCAATGGCAGCGTGTAATGAGCTTTTCCCGCCGCCCGGGAGACGCCGCTACGGCTACGCTTCGGCGCCGGAGCCACAAGTGCTCTGCGCGTGCAAAGCCATGCGCGCGCGACAGGGACGACGAAGAGCAGGCGGGGGTCGCGGTGGAACGTGAGCGCCTGTAGAGCAAATATATCCGCGCACTAGAGAGAGAGAGAGAGAGAGAGGGGGGGGAGAAGGGGATGAAGCCATAGCCGTCTGACCGAAAGCCGCCCAACGCGATTACTTTGGTTCTGCGTGTGCAGGAGCAAATTCAAGCCACTCGTAATTCGCAGCGAAGGTGATAATCAGGTTGACGTACAGGAAAACGGCGAGTATAGCTGAAGGTCAACTCAGGCGCTCGGTTACGTCCAGCTGTCATCGCTGGCAGGACTCAAAAGTTTGAGCGCGGAAATCGTAGTATCCACAGAAGAAGGAAAACGTAAGATGGCGAGGCAGTGTTCTAAAAAATTAATAACAAAATGAAAAAAACGACCTAGCCGAATTGGTAGATAGACAGGGGGAAAGTAAATCGTGCATGAAAAATGAAGACATTCGAAACAGCTTCGGCACTGCCAGTAGCACCGCCAGCTGAGTAGCTCTAGACTAACACATGCAGATACAACTGAAGTGCAAGGCTGGAAACTTTTAGCGGGAACACGTGAGGGGGTGTCGCGTTCGGCGCAGCTCGGATGAGCTTGTCGGTCACACGACGCAAACACGTCTCCCCGAAAGGACTCGCAGGTCGCAACGCGAGAGTGATATGAAACGAAGAATCAGCGCGAAATTTTCTTTGCTTGAGAGTATAAGTTGAAAATGTGCAGATGTGATCATTTAGTTACGGAGAAAACTTCTCAGGAAAAAAAGGCAAAACTATAACACATTTGATTCTTATCTGTGGAGTAATCGTTTGCGGCGCGAGAATCGGTCGTTCCCTTTGGTATTCCTTGTAAAATCCGCCTCCCGTGCGAGAGCTGCGGGGTTCGATCCCCAGTGCCGCCAAGTAGCCTATAGGACGTGGTCGGATTCTCTGGGATGAAATGACTTTGAATATGGGTCTATGGCCCCGTCTGGCGTGAACCAAACACGTTAGACATGGCCCTGTTTGTCCAAGGTACCTTTCATTAAAAGTGACTTAAGGGATTATCATCGTCCATACCACCACCACCATCATCATCATCCACATTCCTTGAACCTGCCCATCCGTTCTGTCATCGTTGACGACGCGCGCAGTGAAAGTATAATCTCGTAGTGACACCACAGTCCGACGCTTTCACACAGCAGCCAAGCACCCGGAAGAGGGAAAGCGAACGCCATGCCGATAAATCCTCGTCCCAGCAGAAGAAAAAGAAGAGGAAGAAGCTTTGTTTATCGGCGGTGCTATATGAGGAAAGAAAATGGGGAAAGCAAAATAGGGAAGAGGAGGCGCTCCATTGCGCCACCCAATGTGGCTCGCATCAACGCGCCACGAACGGGCCGCGCACACACAGGAAGCGCGATCGCTTCGCCGCCGCTGCAGCGCAGGCTCTTTGACCCGAAACAGAATGTGCACGCAAGGATGAAAGAGGAGACAGCAAAGGGGGAAAAACCGAGGCTTTGAGCAATGCTGATCGGGAACAAGTCCCCAATACAACAGAGTCCAATAAAGACGGCCCTGACGGTGGGTGGGCAAGAAGGGAAGAAAACAGGAGGGGAGAATGGGGAAAAGGAAGAGCGAAACGGGAAGAGCGTGTAAGAATTGAGCGAAAGTTGCAGTTTGTTTTCGCTTCTCTACTTTCTTTTTTTTCATCCCAAAGAGGATTTGTTGTACGCGGTTTCAACTCTTCCAGAACGAGAGACCGAAGCCACTGCTGCGGCCGTATACGTAAAAAAAAAAAAGTTCACACAGAGGAGCCTGCCGACAACAACACAACAGCGCAACGGCCAACCGGGGGTTGTTTCAATCGAGGCTGGTTCCTCCCAGAGCGGAGGAGTCCAAATGATATCGACCTGCCCGCGAGAAGCACAAACGATTCCGCTCGCTTCAACCGCCTCTGGCAAAAATAAATAAATAAGCAAACACATCTGCGAGGGGAAGAGGGGGCGGGGGGGGGGTGTAAAGGAAAAAGGGATGGACGTTCGAACCCGATAAGGGTAAAGGAGACAGAGTTAACTGTACACACAGCAGCACGGAGGGAGCGGCAAGGTCGCGTGGTATATAGGAAAACAAAGATTTAGACAAGTCTCGCGCAACGATGCGAAGAGAAGCCAAACAAGATAGCGTTCCCTTCCTTCCTCTTTCCGACGCACGCACTGCTTCCCACTTTCTCCTCGCCACGCAATCGGTGGACCGCAAACGCAGAGTGCAGCGGCCACAGCCAGCACGGAGGCAGTTTCGCGGTTTCGCTTGGCACTCTCTTTTTCGGCCGCGTCTATATAACCAACGGCCGATTCGATTCCCGAGTCGCGAATGGTGCCAGCATCGCAGTTGCTGAAGTGGACTTCATGAAAGAGCGAGAACGCCACTTTCCGCGCCTTCGGAGTGATGCGCCTAGAAAGCAACTCGTTTCGCTCGTTTTTTTTTTTTCTACTACCTTCTAAGCACGAATATGGGAGCAAAAAAATTCTTGGAGGCACTTCGATATCTCTTAACTGCGGGAAGGCGAAAACAGTTTACGACTCATTGCACTGATTTGAATTTGCCGCGCTTGAATTCATTTCATGACAAAGAGCAGAGCAGCTTGCGCGAGTGCGGCAGCATGCTACCTGGGTAACGTGGCTAGGTGGCGATGTAACGGACGGACGGTCACCGCGAGTATGAGCCATTAAAGGCTTTCGCCTTAAAAGGGAGTAAGCTGTACTCTAGCGCGCTTACTCTTTCTTTTACTCCTTTCTGTTTAGAGTGTACGCATCTGCAAGAAACTGCAGGGTTTGGAATTGCTGGACTGCTCCACCGCGGTGGCCTTAGTGGTTACGGAGCCAGGCTGCGGCGCACGAGGTCACCGGTTCGATCCCTGCCACGCACGTGCGCATTTCGATGCATACAGAGGTTTCAGTGCAGATTTAGGAATCTTAGAAGGTCGAATCTAGATCAGAATGAGAGTGGCAATAGTTGGTGATATTTCAATATCCGAGACGCTGTAACTAGCGTGAAGAGAAGAAAATGAAGTGATAATAATATTAACAATAATAAGACGGAGAAGGTAAGGTATACAGCCCTCGCAGTATGGGCTTCCGTAGATGTGCGTCAAATGTGCCGCAGTGGCAAGACTGCAAATGCAATAAGGTGTGCCGCTGTGAGGCTTCCTTAATCCTCAGCGCACAGAAATGCCAGCGCAGCGTTCGGCCTGTGCAAAGGGGGAGAGCAGGGGAGAAGGGCGCTCCCTCTCGCATCGTAATCGAAGCACGGCCGCAAGGCATGAGGAAATCCACTCACTGATCATTACGGCGGCGCGCGCAGCGCACGATGAGTTGCAGGACGACGACCGGCGCAACCTTGCGTGTACAGATAGATACAATGCGAGTGGGAACGGATAGCTTGCAGGAAAGAAGGAATTCTGTTATTATAAATCTAGCGGAAACTACTTATACAACACGAAGGAGTACGCTTCATTTGTTGAAGGCTCAACAGTCTCCCTTTTATTATTGTAGCTACGTGCACAATCGCACCCGTAATAACACGAGGCCCTCTTCGGGGATCAAACCGCAGGGAACATTAGGAGGTGTTTCATGCATAAGTTAGGAAATGGCGCCGGTGAACTCGCGCCCAACCTCCTCTCCCCACCCCCCAAAAATCTTTTTTTTTTTCTAGAGGCCGCGTGAGCTAAATTTAAACGCCGAACTGTGCTCCATAATAAGTTGGCCTCACGTGTCTGGTAAAACAAAATTTACTTGACTCGCGACGTGGATTAAGGATGACGTATAACTGCGACCCTTGCGATTTCGTAAGAGAAACCAGAGAGCCCCACAACCACCACACATCTGCGTGCGAGAATTAAATATATGTGTGCAGTCAAATAAGCAGGCGTCGCTTGCCGCGCCTGCCCTCAGACACAACCCCGGTGACTGTGCGTGGTTCAGAGGCGCCTCTGCTACCACGACGACGTAGGCGGTCGGGACTTCTCAAAAACGCAAACCGCCACTCTTTTTGCCTTTCACGTTACCGCGTTCCACTTCCCTGGCGCCCCGCTGGAGTTAAGCGCGTCGAGATGGCGTTAGAAGGCAGAGAGGGCGGAGGGGAGAGAAGATGATGCGATGCAAGCATCAACGCTCCCGCAGGATCAACAACAGAGAAGACCGGTGGAAAAAGTAAACAATAACAGCCAACAAGAGCCACGCAGAAAGAGCGCACGAGAAAGGAGGCGGCAAGGCTTGGAGGCTGGCAGTGGAGGGCCTCCCCCCTCCTTCTATTTTGAGGACTGCGAGCTCACAGCTCCGCTCACTGCCACGGCGGTCAGCCGGCGAAGTTCGCACGGCCCGGCTTCTACAGCAAGGGGAACGGGTGAAAAAGCGACCACATGCAGGAGGAGCAGGGGTGTGTGTGTGTGGGGGGGGAGGGGGGGGGGGGGCAGTAAGCTATATCTCGACGCGCAGTAGAGCACGAGGCGCCGGAGCCGCGCTGACTGCGTACACACGCCGTAACTTGCCGCGCTGACTGCGTACACACGCCGTAACTTTGCGGACGGCGACGCTGAAGCGAGCGAGCGCGGAGACGCGCTTTGGGTAGATAAGCATAATAATCACCCGCATAAGTGATTTAGTGGCGACGTCGCCACGCCGCTGCTCCTGCTATTCCTGCTGCTTCCGCGGAGAAGGTAAATTGCGCTCGCATAGCCGCGCGCGTACCGAAAGAGGACGGGATGGGACGCTGAGCTGAGAGACAAGATTAAAAAAGTAAAGCCTTTTGACGCCGAGCGCGATGCGTCGTTGTGTCGTGGCAACACAAAGGAAATATAATGGAGGCTAGTCATAAAAAACTTCGGAGGGAGGCAGGCGAATGGGGGGGCTGGGCTAAGGTCAGCTTCTCACGGCGGCCTCTCACAGTGTATGCGTATACGGGGCCACGGTCTCGCAAAGTTCGGACGCGGTCGTTTGGAGAAGGACGATGGCCGAGCTTACCTCGCCGGACAAAAGTATCCGCGATGTGTGTATACAATGCGTCCGGGCTATATAAATGCGAGGCTGGAAGCTAAGAAAGCACCGCAATACGATCAGCATTATATAAAGCCGAGTACGCCCCCACTTCCGTGACCATTGTGGTGCGAGATAAGCGAGTAGAGTTGCGCACACAGATTGCGTTGTGAGCTCGGTAACTTCGTTATAGCGAGAGATCCGTTGCGTCCGCCTACGCTTCATCACCGTAAGATGACGCTTAAGAAGGCATCACATCACTTGCGGCGAATACTGAGGACAATGGCGCGTTTGGCTGCTTTTTCAAGCGGCAGTCCGGAGATGACCTTGGATGGACATAGCGGCTACTTATCGCGACCAGAACCGCGATAAGAGTGTGGTGAGGCTGGTGGCAATTATGCGGTCAATGGCCCGATAAATACTGCCTCGAAGTTATCTCCAACCAGATGATGATCACGCCCATCTCATCATTGGCCAATGATTCGAATGAATCTGCGAGGGGCACAATCTGAACTGCACAGGGAAATCTTCGGCTGAACGCGCGGAACTCTTCAGCATGACCGCTGATCATTTCGGAAGTACAAGCTATCTCTGGGATACGTGGGAGGGGGTTAGTGGAATGCCTAAGCGCCCAAGTAACTGAGTGCAACCCAGCCAGCCAGTCGATGAACGGCGTGCACTAAATCTAGAAACTATACGGATATCGAGCACAACATAGTCTCCAGACCCACAATGTAACAGAAAGCAACACGCAAGAGCATATCGTTCGCTTAAACCATGAAACCAACCAGAAGAAGAAAAAAAATGAATCAGCGGCCGAAAACAGCAGCCAGTCCAGTACCAAATGCGCTATTCGGACAAACGGCACCGGAGCGTTTCGGCAGGCAGTGAAATAGGGCTAACGAGCAGCGAAAAGGGGGAGAAAAAAAGCCGATCCAGCGGCCGACGTGCCGCGGCTTCGCTCGCATCGACCGCGTGCTCCGGCTGCTCAACACTATAACACTATATACAGCAGAGGGGATACGTCTGCGCACCCACGCAAGCCGCAACGCAACGATTGCCACGAAGCGCGTCGTCGACGGGTTTGCCGGAGCGAATCGCTCCCAGCGATGGCTTCAATTACTGCCCCGTGACCCCCCCCTACCCAACCTCCGAACGCAGCTCGGCACCCCACAACGGTATTGGAGGGGCCGCGTGGGCGTATCATGGTCGTGAGTGGGCACACACCACTCGGTCGAAACGGTCGGCAGGTCGTATACTCGACGCACTAGGTCAACCCATGGCCCTGTGTGCTTCCAATTCTGATTCCATCTGGCGCATTAACTTTGTTTTTTTTTCTTTGTTGCCGACCTCTGCTTTAGTTCACTTTAGCGGCTGCACTTACGTGATATACCGCGATCTATGAGAGCCAAGCTATGAAGCCACTGCTGTGCCCTCTTCTGTTGTAGCGCGATTTTGGGTAGGGCTGCTGTCTACAGAGAGGTTTGAGAAATATCAACACAGATTTCCGGGGACATAGCTGCTTTGGTGGAGTCCGCTGATAGCTTTCAAAATACCATTCATAAAAGCATCAAGTTCTTAAAGAACCTCGCTAACAGGCATGCATGACTCGAGGTTCAAGCCTTGCTCCGCAACGACAGGAACAAAAACCAAGCAAAGAAATAATGTGCGAGTAAGGGCGAGTAATTCTGCGAAAGGGCCACATGGTACACAGTTTTCCAGCGCCCAATTACCAACCCTTCCCGCCTCTTCCCCATTGCCATACATGGGACATCCTCGATCACGTCTGCATACCTCTGTTTGACTGAGACTGGCCTATAGGTAACGTTTAAAATGAACAGGTGAGTATTGGAGTTAACGGCAACGACAAACTAGATAACGGCTGGTCTTTAGGGGTAACGGAGTGGATTCCAAGGGAAGGCAAGCGTAGCAGGGGGCGGCAGAAGGTTAGGTGGGTGGATGAGATTAAGAAGTGTGCAGGCATTGGGTGGGCGCAGCTGACAAAGAACACGGTTAATTGGAGAGACATGAGAGAGGACTTTGCCCTGCAGTGGGTGTAGTCAGGCTGATGATGATGATGATGATGGTGGTGGTGATGACAAACCACGATACAAGTGACGTCATTTACTTTCCAGACAGTACCTCATACAACTATCGACGTAAAGACTAAAACTATATTTCCCGCCTTTTAAGGTAGCCACTCCAAGGTTGGTTGCTAAAGTTAACGTTCTTGCGCTGAATCAGTCACCTTCGGCGTAGCAAATCCGGCTATTACTCACAGAAAAGCGACACTATTTACGCGCTGCGCAGTTGCACCAATAACAAACAGGAAAAAAGAAGGATCTGGGCAACCTTGCACTACGGGACGAAACCGTTACGGCCTGGAGTCGCGTTACCTCGAACACCCTGCGTAATAAACAAGGCGGTTCACCGCTCCACCCCCTACCCCACCGACCAGTCTCCGTATTTGGATCCGAGGCGTGAGCGAGCCGCCCGCGATTCCAGCGCAACAACGCAGCGCCGGTTATTTCGGGGGTCATGCCCGGGTCAGCGGCGCGCTCGCCATAGTGCATCCTTCTCTCACATTCTTCTGCATTCGCGCTGGACTTGACCAACAACCTCGGCCGTGGTCTCAACGCAAAAGCGGGCATTCTCTTTACACAGTCAGCGCTGTGTCACCATCACAACAAGATTATAAAGAAATGCAAAGTTGCCGAGAAAATCACAGCCATTACTACGCACTATCAAAAAAAAAAGGAAAAAAGGGATAGCAGTAATACATTCAAGTGCAGCTTTTTCTTAACGTTTATTTATATACGGGTTTAACTGCCATCGAAAAGAGTAACCACCTATACCTTGCGCAACTGCGATTATTTTAAGCCGCGTGGAAAGAACCGCGCGCCGGGCATAAGTGCTAGTTTGAGAGATTACGGGTAAGTGCTGGTTTGTGAGCTTACGAAGGCCGCGGGGTGGTGGTTACGAGGCCCCATTTCGACGGCCACGTGCCCAAGTGTGGAGCAAGGGAGGCGGCCCGCTCCGGTACGGTACGTCCATCCGGTCGCACGCACGGGCGACTTGGAGTTAAGCATCGCTGCACCGAGGTCTGGCTGGATGTGCGAACTTCAGCTGCGAAGATGTGCTCGCTGTTGGATAACGCGAACAATAAGCGGGTGCTGTCGAATGGCGAAACAGTCGTCTTGCGACAGTAACCCCCGAACCATGCGGACGTTAAAAACGAAGAATAAAAAAAATCGTTCATCCTCTCTTTCTCGACGGTGTTCACTGTACTTTCCTGTACACATTATACGTAGCATTTGTACATTGAACTATATCCTCTACACTCAGCATGACAAGGCACTGATGCTTGGACTGGCGAGACAATAACACATTATTGCATTTATAATTATTTTTTGCTGTTGCTGTCGCTCTTTAACGTATCAGAGCGGCGCAGGTCAAACCTAGGTTTCAGCAGATGGCGAAAAACAAAATCCTTCCAGGTTCACAAGACAATACTTAGCAAATTAAATGTATGCTAAACAATTAAAAGTTTTAGATTCAAAACGCTTTCCATCATGAATGTTTTGTTTTTTTGCGCCCAAATTTAATCTCAGGAGTCCCATTTCCAACATTCAATCATCTCTGACAAAAAACCCAATTCGATCTTCTCTTTTCATAACTCAGTCTGTTTTCAACCTTTTTTACGAAACAAATTGGAAATCCCTGCCTGCGTCTTCGCCAATCTTCCTTGTTGGTATATGCAGTTGTGTTTCGACAACCACAACACGACTCACCTGCTGAACTCATGTGCGGACGATCCGACGAAATGCTAATAATAACATTATTATTATTATTATTATTATTATTATTATTATTATTATTATTATTATTATTATTATTATTATTATTATTATTAACTAAGTAAGAACGGCGACCACGGATCAACAATCCCGACTGGCGCAGCCAGATCAATAGGACGCGCGTGGCACCACCGAAATAGAAGAAAAACCAAAAATCCCGCAACAAGCAACAAAGTTTCCGTTCCGCACGCACACGTCCACGATACACCGAAGCCCGCCCGCTATAACAACACCGGGCCGACAGAAGGCGCCGCACACACACAAGCTGAGATTCGAGGGTCGCGAACGAGAACGGCGACGAACAGGAGGAGTGAGATGCGAACCAACGCACATGGGGGGGGGGGGGGGGGGGGGGGGGGGCACCACAGCCTATTCCCGCCTCTCTATTCGCCTCTAAAGATGAGTATCGGATTAGGTAGCGGCCGGCCGAGGACGCAGAGCAGCGGGAGCGGCGTCGGAGGATTACGCGCTCTTCATGCCTCCCTCCTCTTCCGCCCCTCGCGAAACCCCCATAACACGCGCGATTGAATCGCCGGACGAAACTGGCGGCGGCACACGTGATAGGATGATCCATGGGCGCGACGAGCGTCTCCCTGCTGCCGACACAGCTGCGCCGGCCACGCTACGAAAGTCGCCGTTCCACTCCGATCCCTTCCTCCTCCATCCTGAAGGAAAAGGGCAGTAGACGCTCTATCAAGACTAGCGGCGCTCGTCGAGGAAGCAGCCGCCCGTGTAGCCAAGCTGTACGTACGCTTCGCGAAACACCGATCCACCTTCCCCTGCTTTCTTGGCTTACGTACAGTGCGACCCGGGCTTCGGGGAAAGCGCGCGAACAGCGGCGAATACACAGTGCATGGCCTCGGCGAGACAAGAGGATCCTCGAATCGGGAACCATTTTGAGTCCTTCTGCCGACTTCGTAGAGCCCCCTCTCTCCTAAAGGACGCTGTATAGCGACATGAGTTATCGCACGCCTTTCCTTTGTTCTAACCTTCTCTCCGTTCCTTCTTTCAAGCCTTCGCAACTGTTACTCCGTCTATGCTGAACAAAAGAAGAACGGCAGATTGGGTGTTTATGGTTTATGGGGTTTGACGTCCCTAAGCGACTCAGGCTATGGGGGACGCCGTAGTGGAAGGCTCCAATTATTTTCGACCACCTGGGGATATTTAACGTGCACTGACATCGCACAGTACACGGGCCTCTAGAATTTCGCCTTCATCAAAATTCAACCGCCGCGGCCGGGATCGAACCCGCGTCTTTTCGGTCAACAGTCGCGAGCACCATAACAACTGCGCCAAAGCGGGGTGTTTTTAAATAAATAATTTATTAATTTCTGCTTTTAAATTATTACATTGAACAGTTCGTTCAACACGCGCCCTCTGTAGAAGTACGTTCGTACAATAGGGTGACGGCCAGGTAATACAAAAAAATCTGGGGGACACTTAAGCTCTTCGTTAAGGGTATGAAGCGTGAGCTAATGGGTTAATGCCCATATATGCAGAATTGGACATTCTCTGCAAGACATTCATATATACCCGGAAGTCCTCATACCACTCCTCGCGCAATGGTGCAGCGGCTAAGCGGTGTGCCACTGCCCTGCGATGGCAGGTGCTGCCACCGGTAGGGCTTGTGAGACACAGGTTGCTCTTCGCGAGCAACCTCACTCGACCAATCACTAATTGAACTGTCACCTGCCACGGTGGGCTCACAAACCGGTGGGCAGGTTGTGATGTCGTCACAAGGTCACGTGACCTAGGTGGTCCACGTAGGTTGCCACGGCTACTCCGGCTGCGAGGCTTCAAACGGTCGCCAACGCCGACGCTCAACAATTATTTTCCCGGCATGGGGGTATTAACGCCCTCGGTTAAAATATTATTGAAGTTACGAGACCTGACCATTTTACTGGTCATAAATTTTGCAGAACTGTACGATGCGTTGAACACACTACATTCTGCGGCGCCTGGTATATGACATCGGAACCATTTCTCTCCCCACGTGAGACGTTCAAGACACTGAGACAGGTTTAGGGGCAGCGACCGGGACATCTGAAAACATGGACCAGGAAATGACTACGTCAGAGCCAACTGGTCGAAACATTTACCGTCTCGTCGAGATAAAGGAAGCCCTCGCTACTCATCCCACTGAAGGCGGTAGGGCACACGCCGCCAGATCCGTTGAAGAATCCCAACTACGCAGACAAAGCATCTGTCTCGCGCATCCCGAATTTTCAGCTTTCGTTTCAATATCACCTAAGACGCCGCATCGATTTTCGCAAAGCCAGCTCTTCGAAAGCACGCACGATATATGGCTGGGGGCATGGCTTTGAAAATGTCTGGCCTCTGTCCAGCGCCATAACAACCTAGTAAAAGTAACAGCGCCGTGAAGTAGCAGCCAAAACACGAAGACAGAAAGGACAGACGCAACCCACACCGTAGTGGCGTTCACACACAAAAAAAAGTATCGGCGCACGAATAGGACTCCGAATGGCCATGCTCGAGCCGAAGGCGACCAATATTCCCGCCACCACTGCACGGAACAGGTCGCATGTCCCCACGAGATATAAACGTAGGAGCGAAAAGGTCATGTCTGATTTGTGTTCCGCGAGGAGCAAAGACCCCGCAACGGCAGCCGCCACAGTCCCTTCCTCACAGACTCCTCCTGCTCTTCTAAAGGCCTCCCGTCTCCTCTCTTTCTCTCGTGCCCCTTTCCCTTTCGCCTGTCCTCAACGCCTGCCTTCCTTCTCGGCCTTTTTGACGAATGGATCACTCGCCGCTTGGCCCCTCCCTCACAGCCTTTGAGCGTCCCGCCGAGGCCGACATTGGTTCGTATTTCTCCACTCTGGCTCCGAACGAAGCCGACACCCGTGTAATTATAACGCGATAGCGTTAAGGGCCCCGTTACCCACGAAGTCCGACGTCGGCGTTATAAGCGAAAAATAGGGTGGCACAGGGAAAGAAAACTAGATGGGCAACCTAGGTCACGTGACCTTGTGGCGTCAGTCAACACAACCTGCCCACCGGATTGTAGCCAGACTGACCGCCGTGGCAGGCGGCCGTTAAATTAATGATCGATCTCGAGAGGTTGCTCCGGATGACCAACTTGGGCCGCACAAGTCACACCGGTGTCAGCGCCTGCCATCGCAGAGCAGTGGTACACCTCTTAACCGCTGCACCATTGCAGAAGGAGTGGTGTGAGGACTTCCAGGGAAATATGAATGTAAAGCTGAGAATGGTCAAATACATATATATGGGCATTAACTCATAAACGCTATCGCGTCATATCCTTAAGGCGGAGCTTGGGTGCCCCTTCCAGTTTATATTATTATTATCTTTTTAGCGAACGCCTTATATGACCCACTGTTGTCCAAGAATGTTGGGCACTGGACATGGTCGGGCGGCTGGCCCTCTGAGAAGTTACGTTGATCCAGGATGCGATTGAAAACTAAACATTTTGACAGATTTGCCTGTCTATGTGCAGTTTATTACAAATCCAGGACGCGGAATGCGCTTACCGATGACGTTACGCTATTCGTCACCATCGCTCCAGGCATACAAATGCGCCGACGAAGGTGCCCACGCAGAGTTTTCCCCGTGTTCACCTCACTGCGATTCGGCACGTCCTATAAACTTCCTTTCTCTGTACGGGACATGCGATGCAAGTGGAAAATTATCCGGACAATGTAACTGCCTAACTTTCTGATTGTTTATCAGCCCGGATTTCTTGAGTCCTTCCTCAATTGACAAAGGCTTCAAAGGACCAAACATTAACTGTCTTGTCTGAGAACATAAGGCGGATCCAAAGGGTCACTGCGCGCGACAGGGGCAGTAACCGGAAATGCACCTTGAAAAAGAATGCGGACCGCGATAAACCGACGCCTGAATGTCGCCTTCCAGTATCGTTGAGTACAGCAGTAACAGCAGCACTGAAACTTGTCCAGGAAGAGGTCGTCGCAGGGTCAAGGGACGCAGAAGACGCGCTTGTTTCCAAAGGTCGGGCCGTCATTGGCCCGATCTATGCGCTCCAGGGTGGGTGCAGAAAGTGGACCCTACCGTGTTTATGGGAGTCACTTAAGGTGGAGTAGATTTGAAGACGGAAGTGATTACTAGCACCAACCAGGCGAGGCACACGGTTCAAGAGGAAAGTTATGCGGCTTTTCCAGAAAACTTCGCAGTTGACGAAAAGCTCGCCGTAATCTGGAACGCAGTCCTTACATTTATACTGCATAAGGTCGGGGGTGCACACAGTCCAAGCCCTGGATCACACGACCAGAAAAGTCACCTTCTATAAAACGTGCCATGACCGGCCCACCTTTGCAACATTGCCGTTGGCCACTAGTTGAAGGTCACAGCTCACATAAGCCACACAATTCCACAAAAACCCGCCCAGGTAACGAGGCTCAGTCACTGCGGCGTTCTTTATCGAAGCACGAGTTCGCGGGTTCGATTGCTGGCTACATTTGAGCGGAGGCCTCAGACCAAAACGCTGACTAGCATACTGGGCATAGCTAACTTTTCTAATGTCTTCCACAATTGACTTATCCAAAGTTGACTTAGTAAACTGCGATCGGTTTTCCTATGGGGCCAAGGCAGTGTGATTTGCCTTGCACCACCAATGTTTCAAGTGTTTCGAAGGCAGGAAGTATCAACGGCGGAGCTTGGACGGTGCAGACGCAAACCCCTTGGTACACGGATCTTTGACAAACCCTGCACTTTCGCTGGAAACACTAGTTAGGCGGCGGGGAGAGATGGCATGCCGTGTTGTGACAAAATTTTCACACATTCTATACGCATATTCAAGTGTGGAGAAAGTGCTACGGCTAACGGTGTAATTACTCGCACAGTGCTTAGAAAGTTCCCATTGTTGCTATGCCGAAGGCTTTAATTTGTTTTATTTTTAAAATAAATCCGCCTCTGAGAGAGCAACCGGCTCGCGAGCGCCATGCGACACCGGCGCCGCATTCTTCTTCGAGAAGAAGGAGCTAGCCAAAGCCGAAGCCGGAGCGGCGGCGGCGGCGGCGGAAGCGCCAGGCAGGGCAGGGCAGGCAAGCAGGCGAGGCATGCAAAGAAGGAGCACTTCTCCGTGATGGCGGCGGGGATCCCAGGTCGGCCGATCCTCCTCGCAAAAACTTGCACCTACCGGTTTCCGTGTCGGCTCCCTGACGTGTTGTTGATTTGACGCGCCGCCACAGCCGCGCCAGCGGCGGCGGCGGCGGCAGCAGCAGCATGCAAGCCAGCAAGCATCCTCCTGCTCCGCCCTTTCCTTCGACCTTCCCCTTTCCCTATTTGCCCTCATCTTTTGCATCTCGCGCCTCCTCCTCCTTCTCACACTCTCGAAGCTGCTCTATTCGGGGCTCTGAGAGACAGCCGAAGCACTGAAGGAAAGAAACGCAGGGCACCAACCTCGAAGCGTACACCCCGCAGAAGTGCACTGAGACACTATCGACATCAATGGAAGATCACAAATCTTCTACTGGAGTGATTAGAATCGCGCAGAGGCTCCAGTGAGATCAACAGAGGAGCACTGTGACTGTACTGAAGTCAACAGAAGTGCACTGAGACTGTGCTCAATGTCAATGCGAGTTTTTGCGATGGAATCTGCATGAAACGCGAAAGCGGAATACCGCTTGCGAAAAGGTCCTGTGTGCAGCAAAAGGCTGGGGTAGCGCGCTTCGCGTATGTTTTTATTGCGGCCCTGTCTCGCTGTACCGTGTTTCGGTTAGATTATGTTAGGCCTCGCCCCCGCTCTGTCCAGGTTATTCAGCGTTAGGAACAGGACAAATTAGCCACGAAGCAAATCTCCGTTACAACGAAGCCCATGGACAGCCAAGAAAGCATGGCATAAAGGAGACTGAGATACTAAGCTGGTATATAGAAGTTATAACTGACGATGCCTAGAAACAAGGGAATCATTGCTGCCACAGTTTCAGTGTGCGGTGATTAGTTCAAATAATTAAGCGATCTCGCTAACGCTCGCTGCTGAGATATTTTTCCCCGTGGCACATGGCGACGCGCTATTACCACCAGACAGCGGGCGATAAATGCGCACATTCCCATTCTAGTGGAAGCTGTGCAGCCGTTTCAGTATGAAAAAAAAAGTAAATGTATCACGCCCATAAAACACGGACAAACGCGTTTAATTTGCGCGGCTTCCAAGACGTGCCGCATGACGCTCAACGTACACAATTACATTGGAGAATATTAAAGGTCTGGGTCTCCCCATCGATTTCATCGTGATTAGTCGGTGCGGGCGCAGGAAATATTTTACAAATCAGATTTCGCAGCGCGTAGGAATAGCAGCGGATCAGTGTCAACACATTCACGCAGCATCTTCCCACTTCTCACGAATACAAGTGAAAGCGTCCCCATCAAGTTAAGCAGTTCTCGTGACTGACGGCCGGCAGATGGCGCTAGGTGAAGTCCAGGAAAGCAGAGCTTGTCATGTGCTCTAAGGCTACACCCGGGCTACAGTGCCGCGTTGCACGGGACGGCTGAGGATTATTTCTAGTCTTGTTTTTGCGCCATCCGTTGAAATACAGTAGATGAACTTTTTTTTAATTGGCGGCAGGGGATATCTACGCATCAAACAGACGCTGAAGCTAGCCGTAGTGTAGAACTGCGGATTAATTTCGGCGACCTGGGGTGATTGAAAGTGAACCGAGATTATATCTAGCATTTCTATTTCAAAAGAGAGGATATATACAAAATAATGCAAAGAACAACTAGTAAACCCAGAAGACCGTCGCTTCAGGCAGGCGATCCGACAGAACAGGGGGCGAATGCAGGGTGAGGAACCGAAGGCGCTGGAATCGAGGCAGCGACTGCGTAGGCACCCTGGAAGGACGCTTCCACAAGCACCACCCCGCGGCGACAGCAACAGCCACGATCGTCAACGACAACAGCAACAACAACGGAACGACGACCACGGCGACAACACACGCACATCGACAAAGCTTCACGACGACGCAGCCAACAACATGCAGAGCGCGTGAGTCGGAAAAAGGGAGGGGGTTCAGAGAACATCCAGGAGAAGACGCGCAAGCAAGCGGGGAGGGCGAAGAAAAGAGCCCCGAAACCAGTCCACGGCGGCGTCGCCGCGTCAGCCTCGTCTCCACCGCGAGCACGCAACAACATTCCCTCCACCACCTTGCTCGCTTCTGCTGCTTCTGCCTCCTCTACCACCGTCCTGGTACCTCCTCCTCCTGAAGACGGCGCCTCGGCCAGCAGCACGACCGCTGACTCGGAGAAGAAGAGAGGGGGAGAAGATTCCGATGGAATAAAAAGGGAGAGAAGGGTACGTAAGCAGAAAGGATGGAAAGAGAGAAAATGGCGGCGCCCATGGGTGTTCCTTTGATGGATGCCGGACGGAGGCCAGCTTGACTCTCAATGAACCGGCCGAGTGGTCCTGCTCCGGCCAGCGGAACAGGCCCCCGCCGCAACATCTACAAGGGTCGTCGCGAGCTTTTCCTCGGACCGCGCTGGTGGAGCAGGTAGTGGTGCCGAAGGTGGCGGTGGTGTCGACCGGGAGGCCGTGGCCGGCGTTTGGTGCCGATGGCAGCGCCGCGGTGCGGGCGCGTTTTTTATAAGTTAGATAGCAAGTGCCACCATTTGTCAAAAGTATAGGGACCAACGGGTTTGCTTTCTTTGCCACGCTATGTGCATCGTTGCCCATCGCCAGCGTTTCAGATTTCTTGAAGGTGAGAGGAGAACGCCCCACCGAATGCTATACGAGCCACACTACCCGGCTTGCATCCAAACCACCTTGGGCTATTTTGAAAAAGGCTGAACATACTACATACAGGTCGGTCACGGACTCAAACAGGCACCGGGACAGAACAGCCAAATGACTACAGTCGGATACAACCAGGGACGGATATATGGGTTTATGTGCGTGGGGTGGGGGTCCCCTAAAACCACCACTGGATACAACTCAGGACCGAAGTCGCACATGCCCCTTCCATGGAGAACCTCCAGTCAATGGCGTCCACCAATTTTTATTACACCGCGGTTAAGCCGATCAAACCGTGGTTGTCTGTTTACATCTGAAACCTCCTGCGAGGTCAGGCTAGCAGGTAGCAGGCCGAAGAGGACTAACCACGACGTCATGAGAATCGGTCTACGCCATTGGTTGGAGGTCCTACTTTGAGAGGGGATTTGCCGATGTGTTCTTAGTGGTGGTTGAGTTGCATCCAACTACAGAAATTTTGTTACCACAGGAGTGAAAGATAGCTACAGCGTCATGGCGGCTGCGGGTGTAGTTGCAGGCAGTAACACGCAGCGTTGAATTGCGTTGAACGCAAAAGTTACTCACAGATAACGCCTAATGCTAACATTTGTTGTCTTTTACGAGCTCGGAAGGCCCGACATGCAAAGCCTGCGTGACTCTTTGATAGTTCAGCATGTATTCCCGTGAACACTTTGGCCATGTTTTCCTCCGACCACGTCCCACGAGCTTCGATATTTTGTTTGTTTGCGTTTACTTCTAAACGTCAGAGAACAAACATCAAAGGTCGATAAATCAATGTTCAGCGTTATATTTATTCATTTCAATTTCTGTGTCTCATACGTTCAGCATGTTAAGTTCAATGCTGTAATCGTTTGAAAACTTTCAAGTAGGCTTCGTCATTCGGTCAGGTGCCCTGACACGGCACCGCCAATATCCCTCGCGCAGAACCTTACTTCTGGTAGTCCGCATATCCCTCGTTGAAGGACACAGTGAACACAGCAAGGAAGCCTATCCCCACACATAACATATTCGCTCCAAGATACCAAAGGGGAGGAGGGGGGGGGGGGGGTGTAATAACCAATCCGATGCCGTCCCTCCATCTGGAAAGCCATTAGACGGCAGCGGCTTGTGAATTTGGTTCACTGTCAGTTCATCCGACACCTTCACTCTGTCTCAATCGTTCCTCTATGCTCCAAAGTACCGGGACTCCTCAGCATCGTGAGTTCGTCGCTGTCCTTTTCTCCTCTTTTCATTTTGCTACTATTCTGCGACCGAATGGAATCCCGTGCATCATCATCGTCGTGGATCAGTACAACACGGGGCCTCCGAATGCCGCGATCGCCGTCCGTCATCCACGCGCTGGCGGCCGTACGACTGAAGCACCAGCGGCAACGGCGTCGTGTTCGTTTGACAGACGCGACACCTCCGTTCCTCCACCGAGCAGCAGCCGCCTGCGGCGGCGCCCATACAAACGTCACGGAGATGAGCCCCAAAAGGAAAGGCGTAAGTCTTCCACCGCCAGCTCCCTCCTTCCCATGCCTAGTAGCTGCGTCCTTCATCGAAAAACTGCGGCATAAAAACGGACGCCACAACAGAAGGCAAAGCAGTGGCGATATAGTATGCAGTTTGCAAGTCTGACAGCCCAACGCCGAAGGCCCCGCTTCAAGGCGCCCCGTTTATCACCCTCCTCGAACTGCCACAACGCGCACGTGTTGTTGCGCGCGCTCTTTGCAGTTGGAAGAAGAAGAGGGAGAGGGAGAGAAAGGAGGAGATGGGAAGAACGTAAAGAGAGCAGCGGCTGTAACTAACGGCGGCGTGAAATGTGAGCCTCACTGATACCCCGGCCTGCCGTTCGCAAGGAAGAGGGGTGAAATGTGGTACTCTTACAAGACAGGCGCAGTGGTCGTACACACGCTTCAGAGACTGAAGTTTGTATACCTGCGCCTACTATAGTCGGATACAACTCAAGAACGAAGCGGAAAATGCGCCACAAAGCAGGTCTCCAGCCAATGGCGTCGACCGATTGTCATGACGTCGCCGTTAATTCCCTGCCAAACTAGGTAAATCCGCTGCATATCCTCTGCCCCACTAATTTTACATGGGATTAACCTGGGCGTCGTGAAAACTGGTCGATGCTATTGACTGGAGGGCTTCCCTTGAGGGGCATTTTCCGCTTTCTTCTTGAGCTGCATACGACAACAGCAATTCAAAGGAGGAGCATGCTCTTGAGTAAGGCAGCTACAGTTACAGGCAGTTGCAGGCAGGTCAAACAATCTCGGAGTAGGGCTTGATGGGCGGGCTGTTTGAGTAGGAAGCGATGAGTGTTACGGCTAAAACGACATCCAAATTCCCTGTTCGCCGTTCACATAAACACAGGAGGACAGTGACCCGTCCCAGAATGCGCAGCGAAATACATAGACGAAGCGTGGAAGAGATGATGATCTTAATCCAAAGGTATCCAATCAACGTAAAAGTGAAGCCGCTGATCGCAAAAAGAACAAAAGAAATAGAGCAAATATCACGAAGCCGGAGCGCTCAATACACGTTAAGATACAAAGGATGCACAGCCCGCCAGCCAACCGACAGAAGCAGTACAGGCGCGCAGCCAATTCAGGAAAGCCGGATAGACCATTCGGGTACGCCCAGAACGTCTGCCGACAACAGTCGAGCCATCTCCGTATAGGCGGTCCTTTAATCAGGCCTTACAGACCCACTCCGCGGGCTGCTTGCTCGGTCGGAGACACTGGCAGAGTACAAGGACTACACTCTGGCCATAGGAAGAAAGCAGAGAGAAATCTTCGGCCGGATTAGAAGGCAAGTAGAGAGCCAGGCACACGCGACGGGAAAGATCACTTGGCAGCCATCGCCGCTCTCCTCCGAACCATGAGGTGGAGGAGGAAGCGAAAGGGATTTCGGGAACCCGGGGCTCGAACAACGGGCCACGACAGAGAATGGGCCGGGCCAATTAATAGTCGCGCTGGACTCGCCCAGCGCAGCGAGTCCTCGGGTCCTCTCCCCCCCCCCCCTCATCCCCCACACTCTTGGTCCCGTCACGCCATCTCCCGAACTTCCTTCTCTTACCCTCGAAGCGTCGGCATTCGCCACGACGCCATCTTATTCGGTGGCATTCTATGACCACTTAGACGCACCGATGCATGACATCCGGCGTTTGTTAATCACATCCCTATCTTTTGTAGAAAGGGCCCCTCATCGGCGGAGGCTAGTTGCTCGTTTTGCTTGTATACGTTGAGGCCAGCTTCCGAGCCTCTGTGACTCTATTTGGCAACTGGCTCTCGTAAATGAAAGCATCAAGAGATGTAATCAGAAACTACGATTACTGAAGGCGCACAATTCGTTACAGGCAGGAAACACTTTCGCGACGGTAAGGTATGTCCGCACCAAAGCCCGATCGCTTCGAAGTCAAGGCTGCAGTTTCACCCGTAGCTCACGCCATGGCGCTAACAGCGTTATCAAGGCTGCAGTGACGAGGCGTCAGAACATACTACAGAGCGTCTGTAGCATGTTCAACTTAAGTTTCAAGTTTTAACACTCATCGCCCTCAGTTTGTAAAGAACAAGCGAAGGTAGCACACCACTCCAGGATATATAGGCAAGCTGGCTCCTCTACTTGTGCCTTAAACTCAGTGAACAAGACAGCTTGTCCTATTTTATTTCACATCGACAACAACCTGATTACTGCCCAATCATCCCGCCAGTCTACGCCAACAGGCGCGCCGCATTCAGTCCGATTCACGGCACGTCAAAGAGCTTTTCTTTCCCGAATGCACTTAACCTCCCCGCGTTGCACTGTATTTACTTATATTCCGCACCATCCGAGCCCCACTGCAAGCTCCAAGGTTGCTGCTTCCAGATTTGCCGTCGATCACACTTGGCTTCCATCCCGCAGTGCACCCCTCTTTCCTCCGCTTCCAACCCGCACATGATCAGAAGCTGTGCGCTCTTTCTTCTCTCGTCACTCCCTTGACACCCTGCGCCTCGGAGCAGAGGGTTCAGTTGTTCCTTGCCCTTCCCCCTTTCCCCAATCTCCCTCACGTCCATGCTTTCTGCTCCCTCCTTCGCAGCCCACGATCTTCACTTCTTGGGTTCCTGGGCGCTCTTTTCTGTGTACTCTAATGTCCAGGTACCTTCCCACTCTCAAGCCAGCGCGCTAACGTTCCCCCTGTGCTCCCTCTTTTTCCCTTTTCTCAACAGGGAACATAACCGCTTCCTCACTCTCTACCCGTCCCTCTTTCCCCAGAAAGCCAGAAACAAGGCAAGAAAAAAGCATGGAAGACGTGCGCCGGGAAAAAAGAAGGGAGAAAGGGCACTGCCTCAATCTTCCCCGGCACTCCCAGAATCGGTTTAGCGCAAATGGAATTCGGAACCTCGCTCGTCCACAGCCGCTCTCTGGGAGAGCGTAGCGCCCACAGCCAGCGCAGTGGCCGCCGAGCGACGACAGTCAATGTTCTTCCCCCGCCACTTCTTCCCTTTATTTTCCTCTTTTCCCTACGTTTGTTACCAACTGCTTCCCGCCCTGCCGTTCTTTATGTAAGACCTCATTTATTTCCGCAATGTTCCCTCCTGAGCGTGAATTAACCGACGGCGGTCCCTAATTCGACGGACGTGTAGGGGCGGTGGAAGTTCATCAGCTTTCGTTGCAACGCCTCCAGGTTGGTTAGGTTAACAAGATGACATGATAAAAAAAATCGCTCGCTAAAGCTTATTTTGTTGCACCTTGTGTAAGACCTCGTCGAGGGGGGGGGGGGGGGGGGGGGAATCAAAACCCTACAGTTTGGGCCACTGGCTCATGCTCATTAATCTTGGAAGAAACAGCTTGAACAGACAGGGCAGTGTAAACGCGCGCTTTTAAATCAGAGAGCACACATTTATGGCCAAAACAATCACCCCGTGAACGTGATAAGCTACCGTTTCCGTCTAGGCTTCTAATTAGTTGATGAATAAAATTTTCCATTCCATAGTCTTATAGCACGTGAGAGATAGTTTTCTACCGTGAGGTGATGCCTTTAGCTACAAACACATGCTGTCCTTACTGAATAAATCAGCTGGTAGGCGGCTTTTAGGTTACGACTTGTTAACGACTTACGTGTGAAGCATTAGTTGAAATCATGGGGCTGATAAACACCTTGTAAGGCACCTCAAGAAAAATACGGTTATCTACAGCAAATGAAGCAGTACGAACTGGCTAATCGTACTTTTCTTTCAAGGCACACACCGAATGCAACAGTGCTCCTCAAGTAAAAAAGACGCGGGAGTATTCACTGCGACCGGTATGGTTGCCATATCGCGCCGAGCAGACAAAGGGGCGACGGCATGCCGAGAAAGGACACTCGACAATCCCATACAGTAGACACGGCGAAGGAGGACCGCACACAAGGTGAGAAACACTGACCCGCTCGGGAAAGGAGGGCAAAACGCCACAGGGAAATGAGGAGGAACGAAAGCAGAGGAGGGAGAAGAGGATAGAGGACAGTATACACAGCTTTCACACAACCACAGCGAAGACGTACCCCTTCTGCAAGGGAAGAGGGAGAGAGGGTAACCTCTTTCCTTTCGTCCCCATTCCTGCCGCGCGGCGCCAACTTCAAAGGGAGAGATGGCCAGACCATTCGGAATGAGGTTTACTCGCCAAGCAGGTAGTATATACACAAAGCGGGTGGGGGAAGGAAGGAATGTACTATAGAGATACGAGCACGTGATAAAAGCAGAGGAACGGCCACCCGAGGAGACAGAGAAGCCTTACGCACCGGCGGGGGAAGCGAAGATCCAATGCAGGGAGGGATATGGGGAGCTCTCCTTCCTTCTCGGAGGTATAAAGGAGATGCCGAAACCCGAAGACCTCGAGGAAAGGGAGCCGAAGGGAAGAGAGGGGAACCGGAAAATGCGAAGAGGCACTAAGGAAGTGTCTAAAAGGTGGTAGTGGCTCGCTGTTCCTCGTATAACGACGCGTCGCCCCCTTTCCCCACGGCGCCATACTTATGCGGCTCGGCGCTTTTACTTTATCCCCGGCCGACGCCGGCTCGTGGCGGGCAGTGGTCCATTAGAGAAGGGTGAGCGCTAACCGAGTTAGCGGACGACGGTCAGGAGGGACGCGTGCGCAATGAGATGTGGAGCGGCTAGTCCCGGCTCCATTCTACGCCTGCAGCGAGGACTAGCGGGAGTCGTTGGAAGCGCGGTGTACCGTATAACGACCGCATCGACAAGGTGAAGGCGCTTACGTAGTTATACGCGTCGCTTTTAAAGGGATATAGCGCGGCAGGTCCTCGTGGGGACGGTGCTGAGTACTTAAGCGTAGTCTGTATACAAAGTGAGGTTACCTGAACTTTCTGTTAAGAGCAATACAGGATGCCAAGGAAGGAGAAAAACAGCACCGGGTGCTAACTGGAGATTCGTGGGAGAATCCGCTGTCCTGATGACGGCTGATGCCGATGATGACACATGTATAGGCGGGGAGGGGACGAACCGAGTTTAAGGATGGCCTAGCTTTCAACTCCAGCTGAAGAACAGCTCGAGTTCGTGAAGCTGCGCTCAATAGTTCGGCAGATGTTCAGGCGACCACCACCGCACAGTAGAGAGAAGCCAAGTGTAGAATGCGGCTCGCAGGCGAGGCAACGCGACGTCTCGCATTATACGCCAGCAGAGACGGCTGAGTGGAGGTGATGCAATCCCGGTCGTCACACGGCGCAAGATCCGTCAACGGCGATTGAAACACACATTCACACACACACACCGGAAGACAACGGGCTCACTCTGAACTTAATCGGTAATCTTTGAGTTTGGGCTGTCACTAGAAGATGCAGTCCTCGGCTTTCGTCAGTGCTGACATCGAAGAGATCCCAGCGATCAGTACAAGTTTGAGTTAGGTACAAAAATCTCTCAGTTTTACGCAGAGGCAGACACAAACGAGCATTCATTACGAAGGGCGCCTAAAACAGAAAAGAAAACACTGAAAAAGAATATCCTCTCAAGACACCGGCTTTACGCATAATGCAGTGGCCAGACATGGGTTCGAGCGAAGCCATATAGCCTCCAAACGCAAGAGCGCGGCCAGACAAAGGACCGGACGGAACAGGCGACGATGCATTTACATGAGCGCGAGGCTATAATGCGCACACTCTCTCTATCCTTCTCCGCGTCCAGATAAAAGGACCGACACTCGAGCGCTATGAAGCAAGCTATGCCTGCCCCCGCCCATGCCGCCATCTACGGCGCCGAAAGAGAAACGGCCGGCATCAAGGACGGCCGTTCTTCGTCAAACAGGCGGCGGAGAAACAACACGACGCGTCCCCTCCTTTCTTTTTTTTTCATTATTTCTGCACTGCGTTCGTGGCCACCAGATGCCGCCGGGCGCGGAACCCGGCGCTGACGTCCCAAATGACGCCAACAATCATCGCGGGCTACGACAACGACCTTGACACAGATCGCCGCGGAAACAGGGATCTCCAACAGCAGCAGCATCGACGCAGCCGGACAAGCGCTTCCTGGCCGCGCGGCACTGCCGGAAATGAACGGCGGAAGGAAGGAACGTCGGAAGCGGCCATTTATACGAGCGCAGCCACGCACAGACACGAGCACGAGCGGCCGAAATCGGCCTCCGCGGCGACAGCCTGGTAAACAAAAAAATAATAGAAGCGAGAAAAAGAGCAGGGAATAGCCCGGCTGAGAAATCAGATCCGGAACGGTAGAAGAAAAAGAGACGTCACACACGCACGACACTAGGTGCGCGGCGGATTGGTCGTCAGAGGAAAAGGTATGGAAGAAGGGGAGGAGGAAAGGCGCTGGGGAACGGAAGCTGAGGAGAGAGAGAGATATGTTTGGTGTATCAGCAGCTGCAAGAACAGCAAAACATCCGGACGTCATTTCTCGCGACGACGACGAAACGAGACACGGATAACACGGGTCGACACACACACACACACACACACACATAAGCAGGCGCGCACGCGCGCGCGATGCGGCGGCATCAACAACGGCGAGTCGGACACGACCCGGGAGGTTCGCGATAAATCAAGACGAATTTCGGGCCCAGTCCAGATCCCTGCAAGATTAAACGGGCCGCCCGAAGCCGAGCGTCAGGAGAGAGGAGGAGAGGGATAACACTTCCCCGCTGCTGCCGCTTCTCCGAAGGATGCGGAGGTGAAGAAGGAGGAGGGCACGGGCGGCAGCGGAAAATGAAGAGGAGAGATCTATAAAGCGAGATACGGCCAACGACCGGCTCATTGCGCGAGAGAAAGATGGCCGAATACAGCGCTGTGGAAAAATGTAGCGCCGGGTGCCGAGAGGAGGCAGAGAAGCAGTGCGTGTGTGCACGCGGAGGCATGTCGCAGCTGTCTGTCAGTCGGTTGGCGACGCAGCACAGCGCGGGGCAGCCGTGGGGAACGAGAGCACAAATGCACCGAGCGCGTTTTTCTTTTTCGTGCTTCGACCTCTCAAATACATGGTGAGGATTTCGTCGGGGCAAGCGCAACAGCGCGAACGCCAGGAGAATGATCCCGTTTGTATGTTCCCCGTTCTTCTAGAACAAGTGACAGGGGAAGAAAGGCGGAGAGGGGCAAGAGGCGGAGAAATAGGGGAAGGGGAGGGGGCAAGCGCAATATTTCGTAATCTAGTCCAGGCCGAATGTCAAGCCGGAGTAGCACCCGACATTGCTCACACATCCGCTGGTGTCCTATAGGGCCATGAACGAGACACGCACCGCCAGAGGCACTGAAAGTTGCTCGCGGGGAACACGAAATAACTGCTCTCTGTCTTGCCTCGGCGGTAGTGTTAACAGAACACAAGTCGTACGGATTGATTGATTGATTGATTGATTGATTGATTGATTGATTGATTGATTGATTGATTGATTGATCTGTTACGCAAGTGCACGTATTTTTGCGGTCTTTAAATTCAGCCGCTAACAAAAAGAACGCGACCGACGTTCTGAAAGACACTTCATGCCCCGCTCTAAAGTCTCCGAGAAGCGACACAAGTAAATGCATAAAAGTAGCAGCAGGGCGTTGTAATGAAACTAGCTTAAAAGTTGAAATCCACACGCAGGCGGCTCTGGCGGCAAAGTGGAACGCGAAAACCAATTTCATTAGGAGCCGCCGCCGCCGAGGAAAAGAGGAGGCCGGAGCATTTACAGCGAAACGTCAGACAGCGCTATAGCGCGGCACAGGGCAAGAAGCAATCGTCGCCCACTGAGTTTCGCGCGAAGCCCCAAGTGAACAGGGACAGATGCGGGCAAAAACTTGGAGAGCAACGGCTATGGACAGAATTGAAAAAAGGAAGATAAAAAAATGGCAAGAATAAAATAAAGCAGGAAAAGAAAATAAGCGAAATAAAAACTAACACCGAGGGGGGGGGGGGGGGGGGGGGCGAACAAAAAAGGAAGTAAAAACAGAAAAAAATGGTCTAGGAAAGGTAGAGTGAGCAGGGAAAAGTAGGAGAAAAAAAGAGGCAGCAGGAAAAAAGGTCTATTCTCTTATTTTCCTTCAGCGCGAACGTGAAAAGAACCAATGAAGTGTCGTCGTCGTTCGTCGTCCCTAAAAAGGGAAGGAGCAGGCCGGAATCGTCCTATATGGGGATCGTTTGATTCCTCCCGACACATACAGGCGGCCGCAATGACAGATAGCTCGCAATATAAAGGGAACCGCGGCGTCCGAGAAGAGAATGGAAACTAAAGGGGAAAAGGGCGAGGAGGCCGAAAGAGAGAAAGGGCGGCGGATCGGCAGAGGCTTTTCACGCGACAAGAGCGCGCGATCGCTTTGGGAATTAGGGAGGAAAAAGAGCGGCTACGTCGGCTGCAGCGCACGCGTATACTCCGCTGAAAGGGGTTCGGTATTGAACCGAGTCGTCAAAGTTTCCCAAATGAGGTCGGGATTTCATCGCCGCCCCGTCACAGCGCCTTCAGCCGCTTGCTGGCTTCGAAACTGGCTCAATCTGCACGATCTTTCTTCTTTATTTTTCTCCCACTATCGTTTACTCTTGTTCCTTCGCCACTGCATAAGACTGATATTCAGGACGTGTCGCACAGTTGGGCTGAACGATGGCGCGGAGTTGGAAAGGGGCCGCTGTAAGCGTTTTCTTGTTGCCTGAAACGCACGAACGGTGCCAATAAATCAAAGGGTGAAGTTTGTGGAGCGAGCTGAGTAGGGCCATGAATTGAGTGCGAGAGTCGTTTTGTTGTTCGTGTCTACATGCCTTCGTGCAACGTTTCCGTGTTTAACCGGCAGGGCAGGTCTCTGACTAGTGGACGCGAAATATCACAACAGCCCGTGTCGCTGAAGATAACAGATTATACAACCTATTAAATAAAAAAAAATTGAAGGGACACAGAAGCTCCGCCTTAGAGGTATGACGCGACAGCGTTAATGAATTAATGCCCAGGTATGCAGTATTGGTTATTGTCTTCTTAAGATTCATATATCAATGGGAGTCCCGATGATGATTATGGATTATTATGGCGCAAGAGCATCTTCGGCCAAAAAGCGGCGTGGCACAAGGTGTTTTCATCTCCTCAAGATGGGGTCAAAGACCCATTTCCCAAGCATTTCACCCCAGATAAGCCGAGCACCAGACCAGGGGAAATCTTGTACCCATTGTATCACCACTGGGGATCGAACCCCGCACCTCCCGCATGCGAGGTGGAATCCCAACCACTAGGCCACCGCTGCGGGGAGTCCTCTTACCACTCCTGGCTCAGTGGTGCACCTGTTAATCAATGCGCTGCTGCCCTGCGATGGCCAGTGCTGCCACCGGTGGGGCATGTGAGACACAGGTTGCTCTTCCAGAGCAACCTCTCGCGACCAATCATTAATTTACTTAAAAGGGAACAGCGCACACACAGGACGAAGAGAGGAACGTACAACTCTCTTCGTCCTGTGTTTGCGCTGTTCCCTTTTAAGCAACGTTAAACCAACTAGCCCGCAACAACACCCTCGTGAAAATCATTAACTGCCACGTGCCCCGGTGGGTAGTTAGCTCACAGTCCGGTGGCAGGCTGTGATGATGGCACAAATTGAACTGACCTATATATAAGTAGCCCACCTGCTCCCTAGGTTGCTTACCTGGGAATTTTTCGTGGATTTTTCACTCAGAGTCAACGACGCCAATGCCGACGTCGGCTTTTCTGCTACACGACCTCCTTAAAGCTATCGCGTTAACACGAGAGAAGTGAGTGCGCAACAGGCCCACCCCTCAGCTTCCGAGATCTTGCGTTCAGGGGCTGACTTAGCCTCACGGTCAAGAAGTCAGGACAGACAGGTGCAAAAATAGAAGTATCGCCAAAGAGTCCGCGCATACAACCTTCAGAGGAATATCAACCCCTAACGGATTCCCTTTCTTCTTTTTTTTTTGCAAATTATACTCAAATAGTTTAGTACCCGTGCTGCCATCTGTTGGCAAACCAAAAATTAAATGCTTTGAAGAAGCCCTACTCACTTTAAAACGGACACAGTGCCAGAAAACACACGACAGCCTGGACTCGTCACGAGTCAGAAGTGGCAGCCAGCTTGTGACGAGCCTGGCTCGTCGAATTCCGCTGGGGGGTTAAGGGAGAATTATCCCGCCGCTCTATAGGAGCTCTAGATTCTGAACGCACTGGTGCCCGAGACCGGGATAATATTTAAATTGCTGTTAGTTGCTCAACGTCTTTCATGAAAACAACAAAGTTAAAACGTGAAACACGCCACATTCAAACGTGCAATAAAAAAAGTAAACCCTGGGCCAGCTTCACATCATGGGCGAGATTGCCAGTAGCCTGTTTTATGCTTTCAGGATGCGTAACGACGCGTACCTGGTTAGCACGAAGCAGAGTTGCCACAGACGGACTATGCGGCACTCAACCTCGATGAGCTCGAAAAAAAAAAGCTTTTGTCTCGCGAAGTCATACCTACATAGTGCTTTGATCCCTCTGATTGCTCAGTCATCGTACAAACGACCATGCCAGTTCACCAAATTTCCGTAATGCGCCGCGGCATTGCTTCCCATGTTTGTGCAGTGCTTTGTGTGTTTTGATTTTTTTTTTACAGTAGAGAAGCGCTCGGCGTAATTGGAGAGCACCACAAAGCCGGACAAAGCAAATCCAAGTCGGATACAAGGTGTACGCATTAGGTGGGTCAGTCCGGCCACTGTTCATATTAAGCCTCAAATGCTTTCAGCTCCCATTCTCCAAACTCAGGCGAGCAACGCCTGGGAACCCCAGCGAACAGGAGGGTGACCACAACACCGAGCATGAAGCGAACTTTGCAAAGCTTTCCGTATACAAACGGTTATCAGCCCGCCGAACTGCCGCAGCACGCAGAACAGCCTCGCCAGAGCCGGTCCATGTTGGTCGGAGGCGGCCTCTTTTTCGCGGCGGCTTGACCCCGAGCAGACAAGAACCGCTCTCTCCTTGGCATCCTTACCGGGGCGGCCGCAACGCCGGGGCGACAGGCGGGAAATTATACCACGGTGAGCTCAAGCCGCGCAGGGATTGAAAGCGCCCAGCGTAGAATTCGTAGGTTGCCTGGTGCTCTGGCCGGGGCTACAGACAGCGCGTGAGATGAACCACAGCCCGGGTAAGTGAGGCAATGAGACCACCAGACACGCAGCCAGGATTTTTCCGAGAGGGGCCCAAGGTAATTTCATATAACGAGCGACGTAAGGAAAAGGGGGGGGGGGGGGGGGACCCAACCTCCCATAACCCCGCCTCCTCACCTCGCTTCTTCTTGGACATGTGCCTAACTCCAAAACGGGTACGCTTGCATCCTATGGGCTACCGAGAATCGTGAATTAACTCATACTCCGAAACAAGGAAAGACAGGCACGACTAACGAGTAACTCAAGTCAACGTTTTCAACTTCAATGTTCGAGCAGAGCTACAGAATTTGAAACGCGGTATGTCCAGCGTGCTGGACGTGCGGCAACATCAGCAACGACACCAACCACCACCGAGGACAGGAGTGACAAGGACGGTGAGGCCTCTTTTTCCGTTTCGACACAAAAGAAGCAAAACCAGCAGTCCACGTTGACCCAATTACGGGACGCACGCTGACCATCAGCCCCGAGAAAGAAACCACACAAGCGCTCGCAGCGCCGCCTCGCGAGTGTGAAATGACGCACGCCACCCCTGCTTACGCAAGCAGCCTCGTTGCGTCGTTACTCTGTATACATCTGACGTAACTGCGCGGGAATGCCGACTCAGGCGCACTTCCTTTACCGCCGTATAATAATGAGCCCCCGGAGACGCAGACTCACGCCCGCGTTTCCGCCTCGATTTGCATGGCAGATGCGCGCGCGGGGTGCCCTGCACTGCCGGGCACAAGAGAAACGAAAACAAAGAAATAACGCGGGAAAATCCGCTTCGTCGACAGGACGACTGTTTGTGAGTAAGTGTGTGAGCCAGCGAACTCGTACGCGGCGTGCGTGTGTGGGAGGTCTGTTCGTCTTGCACAAGCCGTTGTCGTAGAGCGCGAGCACGCGGGACCTTTTGCGAGCTGTCACCGAAGCTTTGACTCCCCCTAGAAACTGAGCTTCGCCGCTGTCGCTGCGCGGTGTCAGCGGTGCGCTACGCTGCGTGAAACGCGGCGAGACCCGCTTACCGACCCCGGCGCATGCACGACCCTGATGCGCGCGGGTCTCGAAATCAGCGCGCCGCACTGGCGGGCGTATGATGACGCTCGCTGGACCTGCCTACGCAATCCGTGCACGTTTCATGGCACCGTGGTTTATTTATCTGCATTTATTGTTTGCGTTTGAACTTCACGTTCCCCCCTCAGCAAGTGGTTCCGCAGGAGCGCAGCTCTGCACGCTTAATCTCACTGGAACGGTACCAGCAACGCAGGATGCGTTACAGTAACGCCCAAGTGATAAAAAATTGGCGGTGGCTTAGCTCTGGTTAAAGCTTGAGTGACGTAATAGCTATAGCTGGCTACAGCAGCTACGGCGGCTACATAGCTACAGCAGCTGCTCCACATCACGTGACCAGCCACGGCGCCGCGCGAACCACGTGACCAACCACGTGACAGCGTGGCGGCGCTGCCACGTTGAAGGCTCGAAATGCTACCGCAATGTAGCTATCGCTACAAAATATAACTAAAAAAACATACTTCGCTTTTTGCCACGGCAAGAAGCTGAGAGCAAAGGCTAGCTATAAGTGCAGAAACCTCGATCGAGACCACGGAGTGCACATACTGATTAGGGAGCTCCACAACACTGCAGTGCTACATACATTATCAGCGTAAATAAGGCGGCCACAAAGCGCCACGGTAGTGATGTTATTTAATTTTTGGTTACGACATACTTGCTGCATGACATTGAGGCTGCATACGTATACGCACCAGGACGCCTCATGAAGCCACCGAAATGGCACAAAGCCGAGGCAACCAGCGGACATGAGGGTGTTCGTCAT
>NC_135507.1:7511105-7664590 GCF_052857255.1 Amblyomma americanum | reverse complement strand
TGACAGGCGTGCACGTCTTTGCATTTGCTCGTCCTGCCCTGTTAAAGCAGGCTATAAGACCAAAGGAAACTCAGGAGAGGCTGGCAGGTTCGGTAAAGGGGGATTCACACGATGCACGAAATAGCGGACGAATCCTTGATGTCAAGTCAGATCAGCTGGTCGCCTCCCTGCTGAAGGAATCCACCAAACGGATGAGAACAGCGGAAAACACGGCATACTAACTCTCGAAAGCTTGCTTGTAAGAAACAAAACCAACCGTCACACGATCCACGCGCGTGACCTGTTCTGGCAGCCGTAGAACAGGGATCGCCATCGATGTTTAAGGAACTCTTATGCCAGTTTAAATTAATCAATTCAAACAAACAATAGACGCAAAGTACGCCATCTTGGTTGCCAGAATCCAGGCCGTTTCGTTCGTTCGTTCCTTCGTTTGTCTGTAATTCCAAATCCATGACTGACTGCGAGTTGCAGAAATTGAGGCGACGTGATTATTTTCAAAGCGCATCCACCACCGACCAGGACCTAGTTGACATAAACCCATGGCATATGGAGTCACGGGATATGCCACTATAAGTGATTTTGGTCAGCGCCTTCTCTTTATAACGGAGTAAATACGCTAATGCTGATGATGATAATCACTTACCGCTGGCGGGCGTCACGCAGCTAACAAGACCTGGAATGCCGCTGGAAAGAGCAGGAGTTCACATACTCACCTGCAACGAGAACGAGACAAAGAGAAACGGGTTCGCTTTTCAGTGCATGCGCAGGTGCTAAACACAGCAATGACAGGCAGCAGAAAATCCAAAGCAACGAAATTTTCTTCTCATGTAACCCACACAGCACACATGGGCGTCTGGCCAACAGAGTCACCTGGTGCCTTTGCGGCGCCACCTAAACAGGACTACGCCACAGAGATTATGATTGTTTAGGAGCTGCACGGGGCGTTAGAACCCACATACCATACCGCGCTGAGTAGTATCGAATAGCTGGCACGACTGTCAAGCTGTGAGCGAACTCGAGTTATTACACAGCCAGTCCCGCAAGAGCGTTAGCACATTATCTAACTGTAATCACAGTCGGTGGAGTAGTGCTGCATATCAAGCTGAATAAAACCTTTGCGTGCTAATAATAATAATGATAACACTAACTGGTTATAACGAAAATAAATGGGCAGTAACTGTCTCGCTTCTCGGCGGACACCTGAAACGCGCTGTGACGGAAGGAATGAAGGAGGGAGTGAAAGAAGGAAGAGAGAAAGAGGTGTCGTACATATTCTGCGTTAATTTCGACCACCTGGGATTCGCTGACATGCGCTGACATTGCACAACACATGGGCGCCCTTTGCATTTCGCCTCCATTGAAATGCTTTGGTCTCATGTCGTTGGGCTCCAAACGCACTCACCGCTGAGCCATCGCGGCGAGAATAGAGAAATCAGGTCAGCAGTCAACGTTTCGAACAAAACGCTATCTGCGTCAAAGTTGAGCCGGCTGTCTTTTTGGGCAATTCTGCCAAATAATAAGAAACAGAAGACGGCGCAAAGAAAAAAATACTGAGGCAACTCTACTGTACTCGATAATCAGGGCGAACAGAGCGCCGTTCAATGCCACATTCATTCACAACGCTTTAACGCTGATCACAAATGGAAAGACGATATGCACTTGACGTCTGCGAAGCGAAATAGGAAGCAAAAATGTCAAAATTGCGGCTAAAAAGAAACGTAAAGAAGGAAAGGCAGAAGAGGGGGCGATTGGCTGCTGCATACCAGTCAGTCTACAAAACGGAAGTTAGAAGACAGGGAGAAAACCAAGACGGGCTGAAGAGAAAACGCGTCGACGAGATTGATTTCGGCGATCCGAAACTCGATTCGCTGCAGTGACGCTTACAAGGAGCGAAGTCGACACGATCGATCTGGAAACGCGAGCACAACGCCGCGCGACACAGAACTACGCGGGGCGCCCTGGGAAAAGAAAAAAAAAACAAGCAAGCACGAGGACGGCAAACAAAAACATCGAGCGCCGCTTAACAAAACGTATCCGCCAACAGGGGATCGGTCCCCGGAGGAGAAGGAACAAATCACGCTGAGAACTTCCCCAAATGGAAGCGCGAAGACGCGGCGAGAAGGAAATAAAAAGAAATTCGAGGGACGGTATGGAGAGAGACGGGAAGAGAAGGAAGATGATGATCTTCGGACCTCGACGAATCAATGCAATGGCTTCCCTTTGGATACGTAGCCCCGCTAGATGCGTTGCATACAGCGCCATCCAAGCGTTGCAACGTTGGCACGGCGCTTTCCGTAAACTGGGTCGCTTGTCCTCAAAACCGGTAACAGTTTCGCAGGTCACACGCGCTGGTAACACTGAGCTACGCTGCAGAGAAGCAACGTTACACCGGAATGCGGCAATAGTTTATGGGAAATGAGCCGCCGTGGTGGCGGCGCAGTGCCTTTGACGTTTGGCTGCTGATACCAAAGTCGCAAGAAGGAATCCCGGCTGCGGCGGCCGTATTTCGACAGAGGCAAAAAGGCCCGTGTGCGATGCCAGCGCATGTTAAAGTACTCCAGGTGATTAATCCGGTGGCCTTCCACTACGGCGTCCCTCATAACCTCCCCCCCCCCCCCCCCCCGCCTTTCATGTGTCGCTAAGGGATGTTAAATCTCACACACCCTACCATGCCATAGCTTACCGTACTTTACCGTACTGTACCCTACCGTAACATACCATACCATACCGTACCTTATCCTGCCGCACCGCCCTTACCTTATCTTACCGTGCCGAACCGAGCCTACCGGACCGTACCATACCATAAACATTTATGGGGAAACAAAAGAACAGCGCCAAAAATAGACTCGCTTCATTGTACCAGCGCCCTTGGCTTTATTTCTCCTCAGCAAATCCATGAACAAGACTAGCCTCCACGGCAACGCAAAACGGGCCACGCCATAAGGGTTAAAAGCAGACTTGGGGCTGGCCTGGATACTTTCGACAAAGAATGTACATTATTATAACTGAAAAAAAAACTAGTAAAGTGGCACTAATATGCACCACTTCGTCCTTGAGAAAATGGTGTCCTTAGGCGGGCTAAATGGCTGGCGTTCATTTCTAGTAACTTTTTAAGGGAGTAATAATTACTCTTTATGGGAGTAATGGCTGCGGCGTTGCATACATAGCCACAAAAGGGGTAACAAACGAAGCTTAGCATTTCTAGTATTTCTGGCTTGGAGTGTACGAGCACAGTAACCAACAGAAAGAACGTAACGCAAGTACCCAATACCGTCAAAGCTAATGTCACTGCTAGGTGACAAGGAGAATACAAGGAGGCGCACAAACAAGAACAACTGCCTTTGTGGTTCATGCGCTACATGGGGGCGTCAGAGTCGAAAAGATAAATTGCAGCTACGGAACTCTTCAGTACCGCGACTAATACGGCTAAACTCCGTATGCTCACAGCTCTTCAGTTCCGTGACATACGAGAAGAATAGCTCGTGTGTATGAGTTCATATCTAATTGCATGAAGAAGCAAAACAATCAGATTTCTTCAACTATATTACTGTTCGAAGAAATGAAACGCGAAAGCGGAATTATTGGTTTTATGTGTGCAGTGCGTCTAACTGGTGCATTAACTTGTTTGGCATTAACACCCATGTAAACTTACGACATAAGCTGCTCGTGAGGCAATCTTTGGCCCGAGAGGACAGCAGTTATCGGCTGCTTCTGGTCCATGCTTTCCGCAGTACACGAATGATTAATGTGAAGCGGAAGAGTTTCACATGAACGGACTAGCGGAACAAATTTATTTTGCTCCTGCACAGCACATTCAAAGACATCGAGGCGACACTGCGTCTAATGAAAAGCTGCTTTAACTAAAAAACGAGACTATTCGACTCGCTCATTCTGTGCGTATAATGGCTGGCTGCACGTTGATAAAGTTCATTCACATTGCCTCAATCTGCCAACATCTATATAGTATGAAAATTTCGAACAATTCAACTCGCGGCTACATAAAACCACGCTCACTCAGCCATATTTTCTATGGGATATGCGCACAAAATTAATGACTGACACCAAAACAAATCTTTTATGCGCGTGTGCGTGTGATAGCGTGTGTACAAGCACTTTACAGAAATAATAGTAAACTGGTTACGTTAGAAAAAACCCCGGCAGCACTGCCGTCTCGAAAGAAGAGCGATTTGAGCGCGACCGCGTACTCCACAGTCGTTTAGCGTCACCCTTTTCGTGGGGAACGTGAGGAGAGAAAATAATTTGTAACCGGCCCAAACGAGCGGCCGCTGAGGGGCGGCCAGAAGTAAATTTTGATTGCCTAGCCGCCCACGCAACGACGCCAGACACAACCGGCGCAACGCGTATTTATATAATGTAGCACATAAAAAGAAAGGCAAGCGAAATTCCCCCGTAATTACCGCGATTGCTCCATTATATCCGCGAAAGACTAACCCGAGAGAGTGCCGTACACTCTTTAACTGCGAACACGAACGAAAAAGAAAGGAAGCAACAAAAAATAACGAGACGCGCTCGTGGCACACATTTTTCTTCCCCTCGTGGCAGAAAATAAGGAAAAGCGTGAGCGGCATTCTCTGCGTACTCCGTCTTTGTTTCCCCAGTTTTTCCTTAATTCCCGTTTCTGAGCACTCCTCCGCTGTGTGCGCTTTGTTTCGGCGTCTTCGTTGTCTGTACGGTTCCGTTTTATATACATTTTCTTTGGCGGACGCCAGCGCGATTTCCGCATGCGGGCCATTAATGCGCTTAACATAGCCGGGCGTTCTGTTTACAAGCGACGAGTTATAAGCGATCATAAATATTCGCCCGGCCGCTGGTTGCTAATCGCAGTCGCTGAGCGGCCGTTTTTCTCCCCGCAAAAACGCTTTCCTCTAGTCACGATGTTTTTTTTGGGGGGGATTTAAAACTTCATTTCTTCCGTCTTACTGTAACGTTCTGGCCACAAGGAAAGGTGTCAGTAATGTAAACAAAATTATTCTTTGCAACAAAGCTAACTTCCACTACCTGTGCCATTCATTCATTCATTCATTCATTCATTCATTCATTCATTCATTCATTCATTCATTCATTCATTCATTCATTCTGCGCACTCTGTGCGCAGCCTTTCCAAAAACAACGCAAATATTTGAGTGTGCGATTTCGGATTTCCATTAATGAAACGTACTTTTTCTAGCAACAGAAGCTTCCTTTCTTTAGTGATGTGCATTTAGCTGCAATTTTCGGAAAATTCGGGCGAACATCGCTCCGCAGTCGAAGCAGAAACCAGCCGAAATTTCCCGGCCGATTGGTGCACAGCAAAAGAAAGCAAATCCCGTACCAGCTCCCTAAGCGGTACTCGAACCAACACCGACTTTCCAACGCGCATAAGGCCACAATAGTTGTTTGCATGAGGGCACCGTCCACGCATTGCTATATTACAAAAATTTCTTTGGACAGGCTATAAACTGTCCGCAGACATTCGTGAATAAAGTCTATGGAATTTTTATAGACAAATCATATGACTAGTCTATAGATAATACCAGTCCGGAATAGACAATCTATTAATGTATGGCCAAACAATTTTAGTATACTTTTGTCGATATAAACTACAGACTATGAGTAGACAAAAAGGAAGTATATATCTATAGGAAGTCAATGGAGTCTAAGAAGTGTACAAAAAGTATATAAACCATTTTTTTTTACGGCTAACAAGTGACGGAGACAACAAATCTTCCCTTAACCGCAAACGTCAATGAGCTAGCTCTCGCCTGCGACGAAAATAATCCACGCGAGACTCCACAAAATGTTGCTGACGGCAATGAGCGAGATTGGGCTAAGTGTTGCGAGATCTACGAAAAGCCAAGTTTAGCGGCCAATGTGCTCCCTGTTTCAACCAGTCGAGGTGTGTGTTCGTGTGACTCCAGCTCCCGCAGCATTCATTCGCCCACTGAGCGCGTTGGTGCATGCAGTATATGCGAAGAGCTCCCGTGCCCTCGGCAACAGCCAAAGGGAGAGAAAAAACTCTTAACGGGGGCGTACGGACGCGAGTCACATACTTTGTATAACCTCAAATGAGGGAAAGGAAAGGCGACGCGGTTGAGAGCAGAGGCAAAAATTGGGGAAAATGGGTAAGGGAAGCAACGACAAGCGGGAAAGAGGGAAAGAGGGTAAGGAGAAAAAATGTGCAGCAACGATTACGCCAGCACGGTCATGCATGCAGACAGGAAAGCGGGCAGGCAGGCAGGCGCAGGAAGATGTACGCGTATACTACGCAGCTGTATATTTATGTTGGGGACGTTGTTAGCCGGGGCGTGCCTTCAGGGAAAGCCGGGAAACGGGGTAAAAATTAAAAATAAATGAAAGGGAGCCTGCCAAGAATGCTTCCCCCCATCGTTGTATGATTACTTGGCTCGCGAGCGCACGCACTAGCCAAGCCCGGCTTCGAGGGCCCGGCGCCGGAGCGACCGCAAACCGCGTTTCGGATAATTGCAGTTTTATGCAAATCAGGGGAGCCGTCCCCTTGAGCGGGCTCCCCTTTCTTTCCCTCTTCACAGCCTTTTTTCCCCCGGACACGAGCGAGCGCCGAGCAGCCCGGAGGAGCCTGTCTCGCAGGGAACAGAAGCAAGTCAAAAATAGGGAAACTGGGGATATATATAACGGGGAAGCAACATGCATGCAGACAGCAAAAGTGCCACCCCAGAGCAACGCTGGACGTAAGAGCGGCCAGACTTTGTACAAATAAGGAACAAAATAGGGAAGGAAGGGAGCGGACGTGGAGAGGGCGGCTGAGCGTGGCGTGAGGCATAAGGGTTATGCCAAGCGGGCTGAATAAATTACGGGAGGACAGGGAAGAAGTGGGGATGGTGAGTGAGCGGTCATCTATGAAAAAGACGGAGCACGACGAGCCCTGCTTTTCGGGGAAAACGGCAGCAACCCAAGTAGCACTCCACGGTGGCAATCAATGACAGGGGTGTTCGCGCGAAGCTAACAGCTACACTGGAGGAGGTATTCTATATACGCGCTTAAACAAAGCGTTATTCCAGGCCAGGACAGGGTAGGGGGAGCAAGCGGAGGAAGGTTAGGGAATAAGGGAAGCGGCAGTTCAGGGCGCACGATGCAGCGAGCAGTGGATTTAGAAGCTTCGTGTCTGTACGCATCGGCCCTCAAGAGCTCAGCGGAGGTACACAGCGAATAATGGGGAGGATGAAACAATGGATGCTGCCTTTGGATTGAGATGAACAAGTGACGTGAGGAGATTAAGAGGTACACAGGGAAGGGTCACAGCAGTGAATCCCACCTCATACGAGTAAGATTAGATTATATAGCGGGCACCGGGCAGCATTTCGCTTGGTTACATTCTCCCGGAGGCCTTGCTCATTAACTCGCCTTAAGTGACAGTTGAAAACCGAAGCAGCCGGCACAGTATGCAAAGCAGGGTTTTAAACGGCGAGAATCTATCAACCGTGCGTAGGCGCAAGCCTGGGCCTTGACGGCAGGGGGGAGGGGGAGGGGGTGCATTAATGCAGCGCATGTGGTATAAAATGCTTTGCAAGTCGGCTATATTGTGTTGAAGCCTTGAAGAAGGCAACATGGCTTCGTTTTCCCTAGGAACTGCAATGAAGTGACAGATCTGTGCTCGTCTTAGTTTCTGCCGTCATTACCGGTCTTTCATTACCGGACACTGAGGACTGCTTCGTTCAGTTTTTATTCATAGTAAAAATAGATTCTGTGCCCCTCTCTATTTACGCTGACATTTGTCCGGCAGCCCTTATAAAAATGGTTTCTAGACTTCTTACAGACTCTATTGTCGTCCCACAAATATTTCTGGTTCTCTATGCATAGTCAATGAACTGTCTATAGAGAAAAATTCTACTAAAAGTGTATGGCCATAAATCCATAGATTGTCTACAAGGTATGTATTATCTGTAGGCTGTCTACAGGATTTATTGAGCCGCCGCGGTGGCTCAGTGGTTAGGGCACTCGGCTACTGATCCGGAGTTCCAGGGTTCGAACCCTACCGCGGCGGGTGCGTTTTTATGGAGGCAAAACGCTAAGGCGCCCGTGTGCTGTGCGATGTCAGTGCACGTTAAAGATCCCCAGGGGGTCGAAATTACTCCGAAGCCCTCCACTACGGCGCCTCTTTCTTCCTTTCTTTTTTCACTGCCTCCTTTATCCCTTCCCTTACGGCGCTGTTCAGGTGTCCGCAGATATGTGAGACAGCATTTCCTTTCCCCAAAAACCAATTTTCATTTTTAGAGGATTTGTCTGCACGGAGTTTCCATCCTGACCAAAGTTTATGAAAAGTCTATATAATCTCTGTATATATTTTCGGAAAGGAGGAAAAGACGCATTTTTGCTGAGAAAGTTAAATTTAAAAATTTCCCCACCACTCAGTTCAAAATCTGAAGTTTTCACCGAGAAGTACTCGGTGATCACCGTTCGGAAGTGAACAGCAGAGTAGCCTATAGCTTCTGGGATCCGTGGAAAAAACACGCAGTTTATTTGCGAAATCGGAAAGTGACGGCGACACGTGTATATTTCATTATTTGACATTTCCTAGTTAATAAAACGTTCATTAGACTATCATTAGGATGCTATTAGAATACCATTAGAATGCAGTAATCTATCGATACAAGCCAACTTCCATTTGTCCGCACTGTTGCTTTATCGAATGGCTAAAAATAGAAAGAGCTGCCTTGGGCTGCACTGTTTCGAATCCAAAAAATTCCCAGCCCGATTGGTACGATCAAGAAGGGCAGCGCTTAAAACCGTTTTTCTTGACGTCTGTATAAACCACGCTTTAAATAGGGTTTATAGCTGAAAACCCCAATCGGCAAGCACGTACACAACGTTGATGCATTCTCGAATGTTATCTGCGTTTTAGGCATACCTAAAAATACTAAAAAGGCGCATTTTTAAACAAGAAATAGTTTATCAACGCAGTTTTTGTCATATATCATAACATTTCACTATCACAATCGATATATCCGCAGATCTTCCCTCTGCAGGCTTGCATTTTTGTTGCTATCGTTTCTGCTATCGTCAAACACGTAAACCATTAGTCCATTAGTTTTTTTATGCGAGGGGTCCTTATAAAAATGGCCCACAGACCTTCCCTAGACTTCTTATAGACTACTGCCTTCCTATATATATATTTCCTTTTATCTTTTCAGCATCTATATAGTCTATAAAAAGTCTACTAAATGTGCATGACCATAATTCTATGGATTGTCTATAGTGTCTAGAGAACTTGTATTGCTTACAGCCTAGTGTATTGGATTTGTCTACAGAAAACCTATAGACTTCATCAACACAAGTATGTGGACAGTCTATAGACTATAGACAGTCTAATGTAATTTTTATAACCGTGCGGAAAGTGCTTTTCTTCTTTTAACCTTTGCCAACACGAAAATAAAAGGGAGAGGGGAGAGGTCACATTTTTCCAACTAAAGTCTACACGCGTCAGACCCTATACGAACTGCGGCGTGTTGTGTTTACGTCGACACATACTGTAGCGCGACAAATGACGTGACGACAAAGCGAAAACGGATGAGCCAACGTCGTTCGGGGAGATAAGCATCTCTTCTCCTTCGTAAGAACAAAGAAAAACGAATGCCAGGGAAACAATTGGGCGCTGGTGTCTGTCGCGATGTTGTCACGGAGGCGCGGCGTCGAGGCCTCATTGAAAACCAACGGAGCAAGCAGCGGGGCGCACGCGACCGCTGCTGGGCTGCGGACACGGTCCAAAACAAGGAGGCTCGCGGGTGGGAGGGACTCGCTTCACGCTCGGCGAAGAGCAGCGTTCGACCGAAACGTCCCCGATGCGGTGGCCCCCCGCATGCAGCGAGACTAGCAGCATGGGTTTATGTGGCCACTGTGTACACACTTTGCGACAGGTTCGTAACGTGACCTGCCTGTCTCACTGACAATGCATTTATTCTGCAACTGTAGTCGTTTTACGACGTCACGAAGAACACTACAACCACAGATAAGGCAACATCAGGACTACAACCTCGGTTTGGATGATCTACTTTGACCATGTATAGTTAGGCTGCCTCAGCTTTGCGTACAACGAACACCCTTTTAAAGTTCCCCAGACACACGAGCTTTTACAAATGTAATGATGATATTTGATATTTTGCGGCACTTCAACTAATTAAGCTGCCGTGTGGCAATGAGAGCGAGAGAAGCACTTTAAGAGCGACAATGAGAATTCTAAGCGTGTAAGGCATGTGTGCGCGACCGCGTGTATCATACTCGTATGAGTTGTCATCTGCAGGCGTAGCCTGCCCGTATTCTTCATGACCTAACTCTCAAGTTATCTTTGAAGGTAGTCTCCTCCACATACTCCTTACAGGGCGTAATAACTACCGGCAGTGTCTGCAACTTTAACTGTCGCCACTAACTGCTTCTACCAAAATAACCGTGTTCGAAGCATAAAGAGGCCTTGACGCCATGGTGACTTTTAGAACGTACTCAGTAGTTACTCAGTAGGTACTCATTAGGTACTCGGTAGCCTTACAGTGGAGCATCCATCGCATCGCTGAAGCTCAAAATCAAAATCTGTGGAGGGCGAGGCGCATTTCCGCATTTGAGGACCTATGCAGCTTCGCAGGCGGCATAAGTGACCGACTATACCGCTCAGAAACATACCCTGTGGCCGGAGATCTTTCGACCATCCCTTCACTTTTTGCTAGCTTAGACGTGTGTGAAGTGCTGTAGGCGACTTATAATAAAAACTAGGTGTAAGCAGACAAAGCAGCAGCCCCTATAATTCCGAGCCTTCAATGTCCATAGTCGTGTCCGGTCTCGCCCATCTTCATTCGCAAACCGTAATAGTTGCCTGAATTAACCAGAAAAGCGTGCCTCACAGGCCACAGCTGCTTGGTCAAGGGCGTTGAACTCTGGGATATTCATTTCACTACACAGCACCTGTCCTTCCGCCCACAGCCAGGCTCCGCCTCAGATATCGAGGACAGCCTGCGGAAGTCAAGGCCACTACTTGCGGCCTAGCAGCTCGCGCCATGGTAGTACCTCCTCCGCTGACTCTAGCGCTACTCTGTGCAGATGCCGGGCCACAAAAAGTTGCTCCTCGTTAGCCATAGCTGCCGCACCGCGCCGCTGCAGGCCGCCTCTCGCACACCTCTACGCAGGCCCCTTGCCGCGGTTTCTTTGTTGTGCTGGCGACGTTGGCCGCTACTTCGCGGGCGTTCAATCGAGGGGCTCGAGCACTCTTGGGAAACTCCGCGGCCGAACAAGAAAAGGAATGAAAACAGGAGCAGAAACAGGAGGAGGAGCGACACTGTGTTCGCCGCAGCCTGTGCGCTCCGTACCCTCCGTACTTTCTAGTTCCGTGCAGTAATGGCGAAGCCAGGCCCGCCCAATGGTGTAGAAGCGCTCTAGCCGGGAGGAGACTTAGGGCTGGCTTAAACCGCACAGATGAGGAAATTAGTGATCGCTAAAGTAGATTTTCACGCTTCAAAACAGTACTTTGGTCTTCAAGACGCGCCGTAGAAAGGGAGTTCGAATTAATTTCGACCACTTGGGGTTCTTCGGCGTTTAGGGAAACTGAAGTACACGGGTAGTTTTACACTTTGTGTGAAAAACAAAGCAACCCGACGCGTTTCGTGCATCACACTGCGTTCGTACCTGCGTGGCTTGTATGTCTGTGCATGGATGTGCCTTAAAACAAGTGTGGTCTTCATAACCTAGTCGGCTACGACAGTTTAGATGTCGCATTGCGGTCTCCGCAGAGCAATTCCGATGCTCACTGCAGGCAACGCTGGTGCACTCTGCACGCTGGAATGGAGAACTGTCTGGGGCTATCTTCGTTTGGGGCATGAACAGTACAGTCCACTCTTAAAGGGAACGTGCGATCGCGTGGCCTCCGCGCTTGGCGGTGCGCTACCGCCGATGACTTGCGGGGAACTGATGGCACAAGGCGCATGCGCAGTAAGCATGGCAGCTGGTCTTTCCGTGCGTGTGCCTAATGCCGCCCATTCTCGCCGCATCTGGGCAGCACGGCTCGGCGAAGCGCGGAGGCCACGCGATCGCACGTTCCCTTTAATAGTGGACCGTACTGTACAGACTGAGTTCCACCAGTGTCGAAGGCAAATGCTGATTCCAGCTCAAAGGAATGAATGAACGCACGCGTTTCATTGGGGCCTTGTTCAGGCTTCTCGCATCACGTGATTCGTAGGCCTCCGTAAAGTAGATTCTGAAGGGGCTGGGTGTCAGATGGCAGTGGCGGCGAGTCTGTCGCTGTCGTTGGTGGCCGAAGCAGGCGAGCAGCTGATGCCGCCAAGTACTTAGTGGAGAAGTGACGCAACGTTTTCTCTACTCATGCATCCATCTCTGGGTAGAGGCATCGGTCTCGTCCTGCTCCCGTACTACCGCGCTGCACCCAACTACAGTATAGTCCCTGCAGAAGAGGGAGCGCGGGCGCACTCGCCAACATCAACAAGTGTTGTTCGGTTCGCTTCGTCACCTGCGGCAACCGTGCGTTGGCTCGTTAGCCCGGGCGCCAATTAAGCCTAACCAACGCGGCACGCCGCCGCCGCCACGTTCGTCGGAACGCCACCTCCTCTCTCCCCTTGCCGAACGTCGCTGGCAGACCGTGCCTCCGGAGAGAGGCAGGCGCTGCCGGTGCTCTCTAATAACGAGCCGATTATGCCGAACCCGAACGCGGCCGACGCTGGCCACGACGACGACCTGGGGCACGTTCACGCTGCGCCGGGGGAAGGAGAGAAGGACACCTCACATGCCACGGCTACCTGCTCCACGTTCAAGCTATACGCCTGGGGAAGCAGGAGGAGGAGGAGGAGGAGGAGGAGGAGGAGGAGGAGGAGGAGGAGGGGCACATCACGTATGGATGCGACGGGCAAAGAGGGAACTCCGAAAGCGCCGGGAAAATAGTTGGCGATAAGGGAAAGGGCGGAGTAGGGGAGAGAATGAGGAGGGGAGAACTGCTCAGTTTGACGCACATTTGTCAGAATTTGGAGAGAGAGAGAGACGTGTGGGAAATGTAGCGAAAGCCACGCCGCGGGAACGTTTGCTGCTACTTTCTTCTCGACTTCTTCTTTTCTTTCTTTTAGGCTTGCAGCACGACTTAGAGCACCGGCTTCGGTGGAGTATTATAACTAGAGAGCTAACGGCCTTCAGTTGTGCGCGTACTTAGGCGGCTTTCCAGGGTTATTACGGCTCATTTCTCATGCGACAGCTCTGAATTAATCTTTGTCTTCGGAAGCGAACTACAGGCTTGGATATACGAGGAGTGATAAGTACTAAATGTTTGATTAAAGACACTTCTGCATGGAACCAACCATCTGTGCTCAACAGAGCAAACTTTCCGTTTATGTTCACCCGTTTGAAAACTGCATCAACTAATTTAAGCTGCATTAACTAATTTATCGACATAATCAAGACGTGCACAAGAGGATGAAGGCCTCTGACACTGATTAATGTCTTTATCGACAAGCTTTCTAGCAACTGTCACTAATCTGACCTGAAAGGGAAGCTTATGTCTGTCTACCACATAAGAGTAGTGTCATCGAAATCCTATCGTGCCGCACAGACATCCCATGCTTTACGTCACTTCGCACTAAAGTGGCGACCAGAGAACAAGCTCCAGAGACAAGGGGAAAAGGCTGTCTTTTTCTTTTATTTATTTATTTTTACTTTTCGCATTTTGCCTTCGCCTGCGCAACCCTACTTGGAGCAACTTATTAGACCGCCACAACCAAACAACCAGAACGAACCCTGGACTCGACGTCACATTTTACTCACGCACGGTTCAGCGAAGCAGGCGTTCCGCTTAACAGTGCAACGCCGCGTCGCACCGAGAGGGAGAATATTTAGAGCGGCTTCTGGCGTCGCACAGAATGCGGAGACGCGCGCGCGACAAAAGCATGACGAGGCCGTGACGCACCTTCACTCACGTAAGCACAAACGAACGCACTTTCCGCTTTGTCCCGTGAGTAATTACACGCAGGTGGCGGAGCGCTAACGACGCCGATGGATCGGTCGCCCTTCACCCCCCGACATCTGCCGCCGCGTCAACGGCGAACGGGTCACGCGTCTGCCGAGACGCGCGCCACGACTGAGTCACTGGACTGAGCGGTCGGCTTCCTCGCACGGCAAGGATCCGTAACACAGCGGAAGGCTGATCGACTGACGGAGCTTTACGGGCCAGGGGGGAACAGTTTTTAACGAGGCATGCCTTAGTCGATGACTTTAGAATATTTCCACCACTTGGGACTTTGGTCAAATGTTTAGGGGATGCCCCCAAGGTGGAGTAGATTTGTGATAAGGAAGTAATTACTCGTTGGCATTGCGGACACTGAACTGCGGACCTATATCTCGAGTGAAATGCTGCCTCGAGTTGTAAGAACCATAATTGTACTATATAAAAAAAGTAGGACACAACTCAAGAACGAAGCGACCTTTCCCCATCAAAGGACCCCCTTCCAGCCAATGGCGTCGGCCGATTCTCATGAGCCTGCTAGTGCGACAATGCAGGGAGTGGCAGATAAAAGGGGGTAGTCCTCTCCCTGCATTGTAACGCCGCTCCGTGCATTGTTGCTCTGTAGCGGGTTCATGAGAATCGGCCGATGTCATTGGTTGGAGGGGGATCCTTTGACGGGGAAAGGTCGCTTCGTTCTTGAGTTGTATCCGACTATAGCTATATACTTGCAGAGTGATTGCAATATGAATTATACAAATGGGGGTCGCGTAGCCGACGCCTGCATGGGGACCACCCATGTAATACAGTGGGGAAAGCAAACAACCGAACTGGAAATGGTAAGAGAAAACTAGATGAGAACATAATACATAATATAATTATACCCGACAAGCCCATACGTTATGAATGCATAAAATTATAGGAGAAAAACATAACGAAGGTAGTTCTAGGAAGAACGCAAAACAATACAAGAAGGGAGCATTGACCTCGATGTGTTATGTGTTGTAGTAAACTGTAGCAAAGTAGATAGCAAGTCAGCACTCGGTAAGTTGAAAAGGGTTCAGTTCATACCGCTGCAGAGCGCTCAGATGCAGGGACACACTGTCACACAAATGGACAAAAGACAGGCACCTGTCTTGTTCTAATATACTTCTTTATGTCCTTGTGGTTTGCAAGCGTGTGGCGCCGGAAGGCTGTGAGGAAGGGCAGCCAAAAGGTTTTATACAGACATATCGTAAGAGAACTTGGAAACCCTTGCGGATGAAATGCCTAAGCGCATCTGGCGACTTCCCGATCTCATCAATGCTCCAAATAGCTGGAAATCCAATTTTGTTAAGCTAGATGGAAACTAATGTCCTTGGATAGGGATATAAACAAAAGAATAGACTATCAACGGACGTCAGTGAGAACTACCAAGAAATACGTTGCGCAAGGAAGCACGTACTATCAGCCACAAAAGTTTTAAGAGATGCACGCTCTCGAAAAATAACCCCCCCCCCCCCTTTTTTTTTGCGCTGATGCAGCATGCTCGTTCCCATACAGCATACGGCATTTCAGTCGATTGGCCGGCCTGACCGTTTCGAAAGATTTTTTTTTTTTCCCGCACAGCCCCCTCCCATAAAATGTTGTGGCCGATAGCAAGCCCGTGTGAGCTTCGATATGAAAAAAAAAGGAAAGTAGGCAGAGGAAAAGGAGATGGAAGTCTTCCGCGTTTCAACCCAAAAAGGTTATCATTATGGCTGCGCTTGGGAGGATGTTAATGTGAAATTACTCCCTTATTAAATATTATACACGTACAGGTTCAAATAGTCGAGGTCTATCCCTGTCGGCCAACTTCAAAGAGTCCTGCCCCGTTTCATCCTGTTCCCTGCGGCAACTTCACTAACATGTGGCGTGAGGAGCTGTGAAGGCGCTGCTTTTTTTGGTTTAAACTCGTAAAAAACAAAGAAAACTTCTCAGCTAGAACGAACAAGCATAAAACGACAAGGCTGTAAAGAGGTAGCAAAGTTATATATATATATATATATATATATATAGAACGCAAAACGAACGTCCAGCGAGCTCGGAAAAAAACACCCTAGCGTAGGACACAACGTGGCCACATTGTTTACTACTTGGCGCACAGCGTTCCGTTCTTCGTCACCGGTAGCGGAACTTGTTCGGCCCGGCCGGGCGTCATTCAGGACGACACGGAGGGGAACCCAAGTTGCCCGCCCGGGGGGCAGGAGTGCAGAGAAGATGGGTGGGAAGGAAAGTTGGGAGCCGGACGACAAAGAGAACAGCAACGACAGCGATAAAAACGCAAACTCTTCGGGACAACCCGGCCATAGAGCTGTCACCAGAGAAGCCCAGTCAGCCGAACCGCTAAAGCGGGAAAATAGGAAGAAGACCAACGCGACGAGAACGGAGGAAGGACGCTCAGGAAGGGCCAATGAAGAAAGCAAGAAGAAAGAAAATAAAAAGGGCGGGAAAGTAGAAAGAAAGCAACCCCAGCTGCAGACACGAGAAAGTAGGCTCGGAAACCAGTGCGTGCGTATGCGTGCGTGGGAGAGGAAAGACGTCAGTGTCATGGCGAGGGTGAGGGTACGCAGAGAGGGCTGGACTCCAGACGCGACACTGTCTTTGCGCCAGGAGTCAGGCCCGTTGGCGAAGGAGAGAAAAGAAAGCAAGCAAGACAGAAGGAAAGAAAGAAATGAGAGAGAGGGCTGGAAGAAAGACTGAGGAGCCGCAGCGAAGCGCAGCGCGGGAGAAGACGCCGGGTCCCGCAGACAAGTGAGGAACAAAGGCAGTTCCTTGTTGAACCGCGGTCCTAGCGCGTTGCGCTCGCCGGCCGCAAGATCAGACAGAGGAAGCAGAACGAGAGGACACAAACACTCTCTCTCCCCACTTCACCCATTTATATTCTTATACTGCGCTCTTCCTGCACAGAACTGGCATGCACTGTTCTCATATGTCTTCTTTCTGTCTTCTTTCTATACGTCTCCAGAGTGGCGCTTTTATTTCAGGTGTTATCTAGCCCGCGTCTCCTTTTCAATCATTTGGCGCCCTCTGCTGTCTGTCTTATGATCTATAAACTGTATTTTATCGTTAGTTGCTGGCTGCTCCTCAAACGCACCGGGCTGTATCGCTCTGTCTGGAGACCCCTCACTACCATTTTCATATTTCTCCCTCGCCAGAATTCTTCAAAATTTCTAGGCCAATGTGCACAGCCCAGGGCTGCGGCTTAATGTCGAGCGTCGCCGACCGGTAGCTGCGTTGTGCTCGCTGGCTCGGGTCCCAACTCGAGGCGAAACCCACCCCCCGGGGTTCCTGGGGGATTCCCAAAGGCTCCGGCCCCGCCGGTACAAGGCGCCGGCTTTGTTGGCGGCAAAGGAGCAGGAGACGACGGTCCAGTGCGTGCCGACGGCGAGTCGAGACGACACCCGCAGCGCGGCTTGCGCACCCACGTGACCGCGCACTTGAGGGTGCCAGCCTGCAGCGGTTCTTTGTTGCGTGTGGAGCGGGGAGGGAGGAACGGGGCTCCGGGGGGAGTTCGAGGAAACGCGAGAACACTTTGGGGTAGCGGCCTGAACACAGCGCCCGGTGTTCAGGAAGGGGAGTCGCCCTTCCTGTCGAGAGGTCGGAAGAAGCACGCTCTCTCTGTCTCGGTGTTACAAATGCTGCCGCAGATAAGGTCTGGGGAGTGCGCGGCGTAAGAGATCTGACGGCGAGAGGCGTAGAAGCCTGCGACAAAAGACACGAAGGAATTCGTTTGTACCTCACTGTGGGACTCGAACAGACGCTGTACGATGTTCGCGTTAAGAAACAGGTGGTTGGAAATGGGCGACTGGTAAAAAATAACGGGCCGTGAGGTGGACGACAAAGAGTAAGGAGGCCACTGACCTAACCACTTCTCAACCCTAGCCGCCGCGGTGGCTCAATGGTTATGGCGCTCGGCTGCTGACCCGAAATACGCGGGTGCGATCCCGGCCGCTGCGGTCGAAATTCGATGGCGCCGAAATTCTTGAGGCCCGTGTGCTGTGCGATGTCAGTGCACGTTAAAGAACCCCAGGTGGTCGAAATTTCCGAAGCCCTTCACTACGGCGTCCCCCATAGCCTGAGTCGCTTTGGGACGTTAAACCCCCGTAAACCATCATCTCAACCCACCGAAGCTTCCTGAATCACCTCACGCGCGCCACTGATTCCCTATCTGCCGTCAGAAGTGTTTCGCTCATTCGAAAGCAGCGATTTCTGTAACTCCTTGTCGACCGCGTGCAATGTATGCAGCCACCGCACGAAGCCTTTTAGTAGTTAATTAAAACCTCGAAGGCCGTTACTTCTCCAGGAAGCACAAGAAGGAAGACAGAAAGGCTGGTTTTCCATTGTAGTACTCCTGATATGAATTTTGCTGTAGCAGCGTATAGAACCAGGACCCAATGGCCGAGTTTGGAATCCAAGTTAGGGCTCACATGACCGAAAAGCTTAAAAGTTGCTGAATCATTCGCCAGTCTAAGAGTACAGAATTCTACAGTTTCGCTTGGAACAAACTTAATGTTTACACACTTGGAAAGAGCGTGGAAAAGCAGAATGTGCAGGAGTGCCCATTAAAATTAACGCTGTTATAGGCACAGCGATCCACATTTACTTTAAGCCCTCATGGACATCTTGAGGCAAGTAATACAAGCACACAGGACGTCTGGGAGATGCCGCCTACAGACAGCTCCCGGTGTGATTTCGCCTGATGCCCTGCATGATGCTCATGAGCAAGTGTCCGGACATAATGGTCGGAATATTTAGGCTGCTTTTGTCCTGAAACCCCGCGAACAAGAGCTGCAAGGTGTCACACTCCCCGAAATAGAGTAGATCACTAACTCTAATGCCTTCGAGAGAACTAAATTAAATTGATCCCGCTACATTAATTGTAGCAGCATTAGGTGCCTCACAAAAATATTTTAGACAGTCAATAGACTTTTGTCTATAGAGTGTATAGACCTTCTATAGACATATAGATCGGTCTATAGCCTATAAGCAACGCAAATCCTATAGAGTCTATATAGGAAATCTATAGAGTTATGGCCAAACATATTTACTCGACTTTTTCTACAGGCCGTGTGTACACTATGAATAATCAAAATGAAATATCTACAGGAGTGCGATAGAGTCTATAAGAAGTTCATAGACAATCTGCAGACCGGGGGCGAAACCTAGGAATCGCTCTGAACTCGCATTAGCCTCGCTTTCTGACTGGCATACACACAAGTGAGAGTTTTGTGAACGCCCACCAACAAACCCTCGTCAATCGCTGCACCCACCGGAACACGGCAACAACTAGCGCTCGCTTGCGTGCACACAAGAGGCGACGAAACCAGAGCCGGGACGTTCGAGGCATCCAATTGCATTCCATCCCGGCGTAGAGCCCGGATGCACGCTGTGCCGTCGACGACAGGTCCTAAAAGCTTTCAGGCGGAGAAGCGTATATACGCAGCGGTCGGGGCAGAGCCGAACAACGGTTTCCATCAGGTCCCGCCGCGACGCGTGCTGCACTTCACAGACACAGGCGAGAGCAAAAGCCGCGACGCAGCTTTGTCCGGCACTACGCGGGAACAAAAGCGGAAAAACACGGGCTGCACGTGCGCTGTAGCGAGTGCGCGACCGATGGATCGGGAGTCGAATTTCTCCATTACGCACTATGCGACCGGAAAGCGAGGTAGAGCGGTAGATGAGGAGGGGGCGCAGTCTCTGCGTCATGAGTAAAATGTCCAGACTTGGTATACAGTACGTGCATGCCACGCGATGACGCGGTACTAAGTGAAAGGACAAAAACAGCGAGTGCCTCTAGCTGCGAGCGCTAAAGTTGTGAGATGCTGCCAGGGCCGATCATATTACTGATAACAGCGGGAACACTATGTATATATTGTTCGGCTCCGGAGAGCGGCGTTTCTTACGGTCGTATGTTTTTACCCGAATTTGTGTTCGAACTAACGGAAAGACTGACATGCACGATAGCTGTGCAGCGGTACAGAAGGCTGTCTGTGCGGAATAACTGGCCTCGGCGGCAACACCAAAATCCGACGCGTTTACGTAGGAAGGCAAATAGATAGATGATACAAGCATCAGTTTGAATCGGAGAGATGGCGAGCGCCCCCTTGCGTATTGTAGATTAGAGTGGATGTTCATTTAATTCGTATATTTTTCACTTTTAAACTTCATCTGCTTCTTGTAGAGTTTTCTACAAGTGCGGCCTGCGTAGTCACGTGGCCATTGCGGCCCTGGCAGATTGTGCCCCCGTGAAGGGGAGGAGGATGCGGTACAGGCGTCCCTGCCAGATCTTCGCCCAAAGGAATAGTCTGCAAGCTTTGTTCGCTCTCCTGTTGTTGCTGACCCGTGAGTCCTATCGGCGGTGGGACGAAAGCCGTCGCTGTTACATTACAAACTTGGGCGTCAGATCTGTCGTATCAGCGATTTTCTTTCATATCGACAGCGGCTTGACTCGTTGCGATGGCACGATGACACAAGGCCGGTGACTGAGGGGAAAGAAAACCTTCTCGGCCAAACGAGACAGTTATATTCTATGTTGAATGCTTGGTATGGTAACGTGGGGTTTCAATGCTCCAAGGCATTACACGGGCGACGACAGACGCCGTAGTTGAGGGATTCTGGTTGATTTAGACCACCTACAGTTCTTTAACGCGCACTAACAGAGCACATCACACAGACGTGCATTCAATGAGGCCGCCGCTGCCTGGATTCGATCTCGCGTCCTTGGGCTCAGCAGCTGAACGCGATAGCAACTCATTCAATGCGCCGGGTTTGAATCCTTGAACTTTATTGTATTCTCTTTCGTGCAATTGACAGCACACTACTCAGCGGACCCAGCTTGAGCGGTACTGCTTTGTAACGACGAGCCGACTGCTAGTAAGTGCGCGCCAAACAAGCGATGACGCACGGCTACCCGGGAAAGGGCAGAAAGATGAGCTTGACGCTAGGCGCATAAGCCGACGCGACGCATATAAAAGGGAAATGCGAGTGCCTCTTAATGCTTATAAGCAGCACCATAGAAAGGATGGCGGATGAAAGAGTAAGGCAGTGTAACCGGTTCTCTCACGGAGTGGAAGCCAGACGCTTCTGCGCAGAGGAAAACCCTCCTTTATAAAAACCCCGCTCTTGGAGAGATCCCGTCAGGCTAGGATACAAACAGAAAGCTCTCTTTAAGGTGCTGCGTTAACGCTTAAAGGTGTTAACGCTTTAACAAGGAAGAATAACGCTCTAACAAAAAGGAATAACACACACACACACACACACACACACACACACACACACACACACACACACACACACACACACACACACACACACACACACACACACACACACACACACACACACACACACACACACACACGCACGCACGCACGCACACGCACGCACGCACGCGCACGCACACGCACACGCACGCACGCACGCACACGCACGCACGCACACGCACGCACGCACGCACGCACGCACACACAAGCGACAGATCTCCTTGGCGTAAGAAGGAGAAATAGGCGAAGCAGTAGCACCGGCAAAAAGGATCGTCGACGCCATGGTGTTCGCAAAAAAAAAAAAAATGTGATTATGCTGGTGCCTCCGCTCCAGGCGAGCCAGACTATCCTCCCCCCCCCCCCCCCCCCTTTCACAGACTATACCAGAGCTGAAGAAAAGCAGCCCAAAGCACGAGCAGCACATTCTCTCTCTTTCTGGCAGCCACGTTAAAAGCAGGATCTGCGCGACAAACAGAAACACGCGGGCATGCGATGCACCCATCGCACTCAAGAAGCCCGACCTTTTGTTTCGCACGGAGGTCGCATTGTGTTCGACCACGCCACGCATAAAGGAGGAGGGAGGGGATTAGAGCGAGAAAGAGAGAGAGAGAGGGTTCTTCGGGCGTTTACTTTGTAAAGCGTCATTCAATAGACCCACCATCAGAGCCATATATATATACGGGCGCCCTTCATAGCTCCGCGCTTCAATGCGCCCCGACTGTTTACTTTGTGTCGGCAGCTTCCGTGCACCAGCCATCTTCCCAACCACTTCCATCTCCTCCTCCTCTCCTTCGCATCGGGTTCGACGCGTACACTCCCGGCCGCACGGGGCTCAACGGCGCGCTCCACAACATTACGTACCTCCACAAAATGATATCCCTTTGAGAAACGACGACAAAAAAACGTCAGCGCCCCCTTTTTCACTTTGTCGTTTGGTTCGATTTATGGCGGCCTTTTTTCCTCCTCGCCAGGCGGCGCTTGTTTCAGCAGCGTCGACGGACGATGATGGGTCAGCGCCGAAGAAGGGGCGATCGGAGGGAAGCCGTACATACAGCCTCTGCTAAGTGCAGGGAAGGTTATTTTTTTTTTCCGGAGATGAAAAAAAAAAAGGCACGACAGTAAACAGATAAAAAGAAAGAAAGAAAGAAAGAAAGAAAGAAAGAAAGAAAGAAAGAAAGAAAGAAAGAAAGGGGGCCAGACTAAAGACAAACGCACAGCTTAATAACGACGAACACTGCACACTAAAAGAGCGGACAATGAGAGGCCAAAACGAAAGAAGGAACGCTTTTTCCGCCGCACCCTCCGAGCTGAACGCAGTGAAAAAATGACAAGGAAGGAAAGGCTTCCAGGACAACAAACGCTTCCGTATTCCAGCCTGCAGTTCGCTCTAGACGAAGCGGGACAAAGGAATGAAAACTGGAAGTCGAAAAGAGACGAAAGCATTCGGTGCTAGGTCGCGCCTCACTCCGATGATTGCGGGTTGTTACGGCTGCAGAAGAAAAGACGCAGGCAGGAGGTAGGCAAGAACGGATGGACGGATGGCAGGCAAAAAAATAAATAAAATGAATAAAGAAAAAGATGCGGCAGGGACAACGCGAACATCAAATCAGCAACAATCAGACCAGAACACTGGGCATGGCATAAAGGAGAGTCTTCGGTGCATTCCTGCTGCGCATCGATGGCTCCCATAAGCTTCTCTCACAACTGGACTTTTTTTTTACTCGCCACAGTGGGCACCCATGGACCATGACAACGAGCCACGGACGCGAAGGACTGAACTTTTTTTACTCTTGTCTATCAATCGAACTCATTCCACCAGGTTTAGGATCTCGTAACGGGCACAAAAGCGAATCACTTTCTTTGTTTCTTCTCCCCATCCCAAATAACAAGCAAAACATTCGTAATAAGCTCCAATTAAAACGAACACCTCTGCTAACCACTAAACCACTCATTCTCCAGTAACGGGTTGTTGCTCTCTTATTGACTGGTGAGCTCTACACTGAGTGCGAGGTCGCGGGTTCGAGCCCATTGCGAGCATTGTCATTAATAAACATTAAATCGAACGACAAATATTTGGCCACAATCACCAATTCACAAAGTGACCACCTGTAACCAAGGAATCGAGTACCCTCTCTCCCTGCATTAAAAAAGCAGCTCCGATGTAAATATTACTGCACCCTAACACGCACTGTGAACAACTGTGGCGCACCACTAACAAGCCATAGAAAAACTGTGGTGTCGAGAGTGTAGTCTTCAATCTAAGCAACTTCGTATTCGACTTGTATACGCCGCACCACGGCAGTAATCATGATGGACGGTGCCGTTAAATTTACTTTTCCAGCACAGAAGCGAATGATCATAAAGCGATACACCAATACTAGCAAAATCTAATAAAGATGTCATCGGTATGGTCACGGTTAGCAGTAGCAGTGGTTGTGGCATGGGAAAGGTAGCAGCTGTACAGTAGCTGGAGTTACTAATTGTACTGCCGGTAGCAATGACAGTACTTGCTGAAGGTGAAGTTTCGCAACAAGCAGTGGAATACTCGCCTTACTTTAACTGCCGTTTTGCTCTCGCCAGTAACACGTGTATTATGGACAGTACGATCGCGTCATCCTTGATTAGAATTTTTTCAGCGGAAACTGAATTATCGGGATTTGACTTTACCAAGAGAAACACGGCACGACCCCTACAGTCGGATGCATCTAAAGAACGCAGTGGCTTTTTTCCCGTCAAAGGACCCCATTCCAGCCAATGGCGTCGGCCGATTCTCATTACCTTTTTAGTACGACAAAGCAAGGAGTGCTAGACGAAAGGGTACAGTCCAATTCCGTCTATGGTCAAGGATAGACCCTTAAGTTTTCTCTATTGTGGCGCCGCTCCCAGCATTGTCACGCTAGCAGAATCATGAGAATCGGCCGACGCCATTGGCTGGAAGAGGATCCTTTGACGGGGAAAAGCCCCCGCGTTCTTGAGTTGTATCCGACTATAGCGACCGATTAGCAGTTCAATAAATAACAAAAACCTTCTCACGCCTTTTTTACAGCGATAGCTGTTAGGTGCCCGTCCCTGGCTTGCGCGTCACCGTTGGCGTAGCCGGTGGGAGCGTCACCATGGTTACAATGGTTACCATGGTGACGAATCCACCGGTTACCATCCATGGTTATCATGGCAACCCGGGTATGGTTATCATCCCATGCGATACCATGTAGCATGTGTTAAGGACTTTATTCATCTGTTTGTGTCTCGTGGTCTGATGTCACCTTATATGTCACGGCCAACCTTATCGCATAAGCCTACAGGTGGCTCTGTTTAGAACAGCCGCCTGCCAAAACTAAATGCCCAAACAGCTATCGCTGAATCCAGCGTTACATAGTCGTAACCATCATGTGAACTTTTTATGGCTGTCCACATCAGTTTGTTGTTTATCCCGGATCTGGGGCGCACGCAAACGCTACCTTAACATTTGTGTCACTTCCACACGTGCGGGCTTCGCGGCTTGCCAGGGATGAGGTGCGGACGCTTGACACAATGCTGCGTGCTGTCGCCGGCAATCCGATCGTCGCCGTGATTGGAGAGCCCTCGAGGGACCGTAGGGCGCGCCTCCGTTCGGACTAAAAGTTTCGGAACGGAAAGTTCGCTTCATGTTCTTTCTCCAGTTCGCCGCGGTACCCGCACAATGTTCGCCCAAATTTGCCGAGGACGGGAGCTTTTAAAAGCATTTCAGGCTTAAAAAACAAAGAACGCGGTTGCTGCGCGTCCATAGCGTAAGAGCAACGAAGAACTTGTTTGAAGAAAAAAATAACGGCTTCACGATGCTGTTGGTCTTTCTATTACCCTTTTCTTTTTCTTTTTCTGTGGGCAACGAGCATCGACACAGCAGCGGAAGGACGACGTGAGCGAGAAGACCGATGTCTCTGTTCGCAGTGGGCAACCGCCAGATTGAGCGGAAGAACCCCGCGCGCCACCGGCGGCTCCCGCCGAGAAAACCATCATTGTTCCGAGCGCGCTACTGTAGCTGCCGTCTTTCCCCCGCCTATTTCTTTCTTTCTTGTTTCCCCCTCACATTTTCTCTCTATTCTCATTTTCTGTTCTTCTCCGTCGCTGCTGCTCCTGTTCCTCAGCCGATCGCCCTAAACGCTGCGGGTCAGGGTTTAATGCGTTTCGGATGGACTCACGGCTCCCATCACTACTACTACTCAGTTTTGCCGCAGACAGTGGGATGAGACGGATCTTTTCGCATGCTTTCCTTTTCTTTTTTTTTTCTTTCATGTGAGGCGAAGCTGCCACTGCACGTATCACGCCCAGTAGCCATCATTTATGTACTGGGTGCTACCAAATACAATGTTCCTTCGAATCGGTGGCTGAACTACAGCAAGCTGCGGTGTTTCAGTTAAGAAGGCGTGGCACTGCAGTGCAGCGATGGAAACGGTGGGGCACAGGACGCACTACAACGCGTGGATATATATAAGACAGAGTTGAACGGGACATCTATCTTTTGTGCTAGGAGATCATGCATGACCTGCTGTTACACGCGCCAGGAACACTGCTGTCAGCGGTAGTCAAGCCAGTGTAGTGATTTGGACAGACTGCCACGCGATCGGATAGCGGTTGGAACGGGACGTGTGTTTTAACAAAGCGTTGCGTGCCAGGCATTCCGTGTGGCTTGTGTAAACACACGGCGGTGTGCGCCGTGAAGATGAGCAGCCATATTTTGTACCGTTAAGAATGCAGACTGACTGCTTGAGGACCGGACGCCGAAGCTACTGATTTCCTCCGATGCCTGACGCCCTGTGGTTAAGTTCTCGCGAATGTGACGCATGCGATTTCGTAGTGGAGGTCAGATATCGCTACGCTTGTGCCTTAAACGCAGCGAGCCTTGTGATCTTTGTGAGAAGGCAGTAATACGTGCTAGTATTCCCGCTCGGAGTGCCCCAGATGATGTGGAACGATGAAATGGTTTGTAAAATGCTCACCACGGATGACCTCTCACCTCTGTAAAGACCAGCGAAGATAAGCTCCAGTGGCTATTTAGAATCCTTGATTGCTTCATCAACTGAGAGATTGATTTACTCACTTGACCATCGTTAGCCCAGACCTTGACTGAAATGCATCGTGTTGTAAGACGTTCGCAGGGCGTGCTTCTGTCGGTATCCATAGCATCGTATCAGCGCTTAAAATATGCTCAATCGAAGTGAGGTGTCAATAGCCGGGTATACCTCAAGTACGAAGCGGCTTTTCCCCGTCAAAGGACCCCTTTCCAGCCAATGGCGTCGGCCGATTTTCATGACCCTGCTAGCGTCACAATGCAGGGAGTGGCAGATGAAAGGTGATAGTCCCCTCTCCGCATTGTGGCGCCGCTCCCTGTATTATCCCTGTACCCGTGTATTGCCCCCCTGTATTATCAATCTAGCAGGATCATGAGAATCGGCCGACGTGACTGGGTGAAAGAGCGTCGTTTGACTGGGGAAAGTCGCTTCGTTCTTGAGTTGTATCCGACTTAAGTGATACGAACACAGGTACAGAGGGAAATAAAAATGGGGAGAGAGAAAGCAGCTGGCCGCATTTTTGACACGTTTTATACGAAGGTGAGAAATCACTTTTATAGGTCGTTGTTTGCCTAAATTATGTCACAGACCTAGAACAAACGATCCGCAAGCTCTGCCACTGTGCTAGTTAATGTTGCGTAGCCTTTGAGTTGAGCACCAGCTGCTCTGGACTGACTCGTGGTGTCAGGGCATGGGTTTCCCTTTTTCTTCTACCCTTTGTTTACTGCTGCCAACTTTATATTTTTCTCCGTCTCGGGTTTTAGAAAACACGGTAATGAGCCTTACTAAAGATCACAGCGAAATTTTCGACACTGTAGAGAACAAATGTTTCGACCAGCACTGACAAGAATAAAAATGGTTGTTGGTTTCGGATTTATGTAGTCTATACACACCATTAAAACTTCCTGTTGGGCGAGTTGGTTGTTCATCTTGATCCAGAAATGTTCTTTTGCGCAAATAAAACGACACACGAGAAAGGCGACACACACACACAAGCGCAAACTGTCAACTGGCTTTATTGGCGGAAGGCTACACCTTATAAAGGCAGAAGGGTGGGGTGATATTCCATGAAAAAAAGAAAGAAAGAATGAGATAACAAAACAAGGTGCGAAAAAGCCACTAAAGCAGAGCGCATGCGCGGGCAGACATGCGTAAGACATGAAAAGAAACATTTGTGAAAAATTAACAGTTAGCCGCTTTAAAAAAGGCGATCTCAGCCGCGAACAGAGATAAAGAGGGTTCGCTGATGCACTCGCCACCAAGTTTCTTTATATGATAGGCTTCTAGGCTAATCCGTGCCGTCTTATCTCTACTCGTGCCAAGAACCTTCGTCTCTTCAAACCGGGCCACACATTCTTCACAGTTACTAACGTGCGCAACCAAATGCGCGTATTTGTCCTCTCGTTTTTCTAAATTTAGGGCGTGTTCCCCCTAAAGCAGTGGAACACCGAACGAACGGTCTCTGGTGCTTCTTCAGAAGAAGAAGCACCAGAGACCGTTCGTTCGGTGTTCCATAAGAAGAAGCACCAGAGACCGTTCGTTCGGTGTTCCACTGGAGTGGTTTACTCCATTCCTATGTCTTGTGGAAAGTTTTATGTCGGCCAAACTGGACGTTGTCTGAATGACCGTCTGGGGGAACACGCCCTAAATTTAGAAAAACGAGAGGACAAATACGCGCATTTGGTTGCGCACGTTAGTAACTGTGAAGAATGTGTGGCCCGGTTTGAAGAGACGAAGGTTCTTGGCACGAGTAGAGATAAGACGGCACGGATTAGCCTAGAAGCCTATCATATAAAGAAACTTGGTGGCGAGTGCATCAGCGAACCCTCTTTATCTCTGTTCGCGGCTGAGATCGCCTTTTTTTAAAGCGGCTAACTGTTAATTTTTCACAAATGTTTCTTTTCATGTCTTACGCATGTCTGCCCGCGCATGCGCTCTGCTTTAGTGGCTTTTTCGCACCTTGTTTTGTTATCTCATTCTTTCTTTCTTTTTTTCATGGAATATCACCCCACCCTTCTGCCTTTATAAGGTGTAGCCTTCCGCCAATAAAGCCAGTTGACAGTTTGCGCTTGTGTGTGTGTGTCGCCTTTCTCGTGTGTCGTTTTATTTGCGCAAAAGAACATTTCTAGATCAAGATATACACACCAGCACAGAGGATCTCAGATCCCTTGCCAATATTGATCAGACCCCTGGAGAGCCTCCTGACTTTAAGCATTGCATCCGATTAAACATAGTTCTTCAATGCCATTTATTTAAGCTTTCTTGCTTTCGTCGCAGTGTCGGAGTGGAAAAATTTATTACGAAAATATTCTGACGCTCGCGGTATACTAAACTTGCACGCGTTGTGAAGTTGTTTTTGCTTTTTTTTTCGTATATGTTCTGGCGTCACCTCCTTCAACCTAAAGATCCGCACTGCGATCTAACCGAGCAAATAATGTTCTCCGTCGATGAAGTGCCCCATCCGGGGCTCATAGACAGGAGGTGGATGCCGCGAACTCATGTTCCGCTCCATTTAGACACAGCGACGGAATTGTAACTATATACACAGCAACATGCCACCACTTGTAATGATAGCGCACACCTTAAGGCATTTAAGGGGCTACGCAGAACATTAACGTACTTGCGAAGACTTGATGCGCAGGACGATTTACCAGCTCCTCGGTGGCGGCGGTGAGACTTGAAACGCACACAATTCACCGATCCACTCGCCTCACAAAGAACGTTACTGTGCGCTCCCCAAAAACACTCTCCTACTAAGTGCCGCGTTTCCTTTCACTTACGGAGGCTGACTCACAGGGGCGCATTGTTCTAGACCGCGCATAATTTCGAACTATAAAGCGTCTGAACGTGAACAAAGCCGTCCGTTTCAGGCACCACCATCTGGAGTGAACTGTGGGGGAGGGGGCTTAAAAGTGCACTTACGAAGACGACTTCCAACTGAACGTGGGCAATGCGATGTGGTGCTAGACCAGCCGTGTAATGATTCTCAAAACGACCCATGTCGCACAGCTATAGGTGCCGCCGCGCACGCGCAAGCGAGCCCGGAGGTCTCCCGGCGGCCGCTATAAATAACGACACCCTGGCGTTTAGGCTATCCGTACACGCGGCGTAGCGTAAGGGCGGAGAGCGACACCAAGCGGGGCTTGCCGGCATTTTTGACACGACTCGCTGCTACCGGATCGTTCTTCGGTGCTACCGTATGCGTCTGTGCGAGCTCCCCACGGGGCTTTCAGTGTGGCCCGGTTTTCGACTCTCAACAAAGGAGCACGATTGTTTCAAGTGGCGGACTACCCCGAAAGTGAGAAGACATCGCAAAGGCCGGTTCTTATCCGAGGCTTCTTCGAAGTGCCTTCTCACCAGTAAAGTTGCGCCGGTTGTGCGTGCATGATGGGTGGGGTGTCGTGCACGACTGTTGCGTGTGGCCGCGCGCTGTGATATACGCGAAATGTTTGTACCATTAATTTAGCACCGAATGACGCTCGTATACCTGGCCTATGCCATGCATGCAGCCGAACATTACGAAAGGTGTACTCAACCGCGAGGAATGCCTGACGCGTTTTACTGGTCCAGATGAAAGCGAAGCATTCTTTAGCTCGACTGCGCATCGCGGAATGCGCGAATAGATATACGCGTACACTTGGATGTAATCTCTGAATGCGTTCGGAGTCACGTATCATTTGCGTTTCGCACGTCTTGATCTGAACCTTAAAAAAATTAAAATTAAAATGCACTTTCTAAGAAGCATAGGCGTGTACAGCGGCCGTTGTATGCAATCGATACACAACGGCATTTTCATTGTACGGAAATTCCTCGGCTGTACTATAGTCTTCTAAATACCGAACGCTATCAAAGTGCCCCGGCAATCAGCTTGAGAGGTGCAAGGAGGGTGAATAGATAGGACTCTTAAGAACAGGAGACAAAGCGTATAAGGGTTGAGGGGGAGCCTCAGTTCGCGAGTCAACGTTTGGACAAGAGGGCTTGTCTTGCCCAGCACCTGGCCAGACGAAGGCTAGTCCTCTTGCCGGAACGTTATGGCTAGCACACTGCAGGCTCCACCTCTACCGTTGTTCACTTTTGTTTTGTATCATCTTAGAATTTTGGTTCGGAAGGACCGATATATTCAACACAAAGCTTGTTTCGACGGGTGTTACCGAAGAGAAAAAAAAACAACAACGTGAAGATGTTTGATTCTTCATTCCTGATGTACACGTTGTTAGTGCTAACTCTGAGTCGCTAACGTGAGGACAGAAGTAAAGAACGAGGAAATACCGGGATACTAAGCCAAGGTTGCAAAGGTGAAGGTTTCAAAGTACTTCTAAGCGCTGCGATTCTATGACCCACCTCGAAGTTGTACCTTGATGCTTCTCAAATCATATCTATCACACAGAAAACAAGCTGTATACATAGACAATATGAAATCTGAACTAAAACGTATTACACAAGGCAGTATATTGGGACCATTACTCTTTATTATGCATCTAAATGATATCTCTAACATTAACTCCGCTGCGAAATTTATTATCTACGCTGATGACACAAGCGTTTTTTTACAGGAAATGATCTTGATCTCCTCGTTCAGGAATGCAACGAAACCATGATTGAATTACAAAAATGGACTGAATCCGAATGTATGCGTATAAATGATAAGAAACCACAACCTGTTATTTTTCGTCCTAAAGATAAAGTGCTTCCTTCCTCCATCGAGATTAAACTAAGTTCGCGGTCTATAGATTTGGTTGAACAATTTAAATGTCTAGGAGTAGTTTTTTTCTTCCAACATGACTTGGGATCACCATGTGGACCATATAGCAACGAAGCTGGCTCAACTAACCGGGGTCATAAGTCGGCTGAGATACGTTATTCCAAGAAAAATAAATCTACTCCTCTATAATTGCCTTTCCTACTTTTATTTAATCTACTGCCACTTAGTGTGGGGTACAGCCACGGATAGCTGTCTTCAACGTATCTATATTCTACAGAAAAAGTTCCTTTGTCTTATTTACAATGTCCCCTGGGACTCTCCAAGCACGGATCTCTTTTTACAAAGTGGTGTGGTAAAAATTCACAACTTGTATAAATATCGTCTAAGTATCCGGCTTAAACTTGAAACACGTAGGAATGTCAACTACATACGCAACCTTGCTGAATTACATGCCCGAGAAGCCAGCTACACGACAAGGTATGCGGAGACGTGGGTGGTGCCGACTCCTCAAATAAATTCAGGTAGAGAACGCCTGCAATTCACTCTTCCTTCCCTGTTGAATACATACGCATATAAAAACTTTGACCTCTTTAGTTAGTCAAAAAAATCTCTGCGTGCTATGTACGTTGACATGTAGAATATGTTTATTCTTTTTCTTTGCTATCGATCTGTGTTTATCGAGTGTGAATGTCGATTCAATATTGTATAATGCCGTTTCATTTCATTTTGTAGTTTAATTATTGTATACCTGTTAATACGTTAATCAATGGCCTTTGTTTTATAAGCCTTGCTGACAAGTCGCTGCCAAGCGAAAGGGGGCTGCGGCTTTGTCAACCTGTATCTTACAGCTTTTTTTTCGTCTCCGCTGTCTGTACCTTTTCAAGGGAGAAATAAATTTGATTTGATTTGATTTATATCACGCCCCCCCCCCCCGCCCCCCACGCACACACACATATACTTCTACCTCTTTCACGGGTAGTAAAGGATCAGGTTCTTTTTCTACCTCCTGTGCTGTCTGTCATCCGATAGCGGCAGGGTCCTGTTGACTGCGCCAGTAAAGTTGTAGGTTCTTTTTCCTCTTTGCACCAGGGGTGTCCCGCCAGAGACGGTTTTGCGGCGAATTAAGAAAATTTACATTTACACACAAGTTGATGCCTTGAGACAATTTAAGCAGCAAAAAGGTTATACAATGAAAGATGGTTTTGTGCTACGGTCAGATGTTATGCATCTTCGGCTATGTCGAGTAGGGGCCTCACCTAGTGTTAGCCAGTTCCACCCTTTGTTGTTACATATTTATGGCGCCTAAATTGTCTCTAGTGCATCGACTTCTATGAAATGTAGACTGCTGTATATAAAATTTCAAGTCGTACTCCCTTAATCCCTACATCTTAATTGACCGCAAAACCGTCTCTGACGGGGCACCCCTGGTGCAAAGAAGAAAAAGAACCTACAACGTTACTCAGGGGAAAAGAGAGGAAACAAATAATCAGCGCTCTGTTCGTGTTCCGTGCCGCTTTCAGCGCCGCTTCCTCCTCTTGAGAGATCTCCATCTGGGATCTCTGCCGAGGAAGTTCTTCCTGATCCAAGCCCTTTCTTTGGTGCATCGTATAGGTATATGCACCACCCAAATGCACTGCAGACTATTAGGGACACCCATTACACGTCTTTCGTGTTACTGCTGCACCTATATACTGAGCCGCCCCCCCCCCCCCAAAAAAAAAAAAAAAGAGCAACCAACCCCGACGTCTCTCTCTACGCACTTTGGGACGTGCACGGACTAGAGCTGGAAGAATCTCGTGCCCCGGCTTTGTCTCCCTCCCTCAACCTCGAGCCTTTAACAGGGGCTCCTAATTCCTGTCCAGCGGCCCCGCTTCCGGCACGCCTTAATTGCCGGTGCCATTTTCGCGTCACGGGGGTCGATTACCTGCGCGCGCCGCTCGCGAACGCGTTTTTCCTTTGTCTCCTTCGACGACGACGACGAGGCGAGAGGGGCAACACAAGCGGCTGCCTGTCGTCGCCCGGTGTCTCCGTGCTGGACAAGGAGGGCACGCTTTTGACACGCCGACGCTTGCGTCCGGAGCGACAGAGGGCGCGACTCTCGGACCACTTAGACAGCAACGGCTAGGCGCCCTTGTTTTCCCTTTTGTTTTCCATCTTACTGCAATAAGCGTTTACGTACTTCCTGCCAGCATATCGCTCCTAGCACGAAGCTCGCGTTTTCGAAAGCCTATGCGGCCGTTCACTGCGATGAACCGGAACGCCCAAGTCACACTTGGGCGCATGTCGGGCTTCCTTTCCGTGTACAATCGTGAGCAATATTAGAGGGAACAATGTTTGAGAATTAATTTATTGATTCTTCCATAATTATTTGTGACAAGAATTGCTACTTTTCTGTTTCTAATTAGTTTTCCTCTCGGCGTATAATATAGAAAAGTCAAGTGTAGAAATAACGATAATATATTTAATTTTGTGCAAAACGCTGGTTCGATCTCACATTGATCACGATTTTACATACGCTATGTTCCATGATCTTTCTTTCCATTGTTACCCCTCACTGTCCAGTTTTTTATACCCCCTTCTCTCCACCCGGCCCTTGCACTGCGCTCACTACCTCGGAATGAGTCGAGGTGACATCACGGTCACTGACAAAGTTTGAAGACGGGATCAACGTTTCGGAACCACGCGCTGGCTCTTTGTTGGCTGAGTGGGACAATACGTCGACGCCACTTATGTAACGCATGCCTGAGTGAGCTCGGCGTTAACGGCCGGCATATTCTCTTTCATCCGGCTCATCGTGGATGGCGTCGACTGGATAGCTGGCCATTCCAGTTGCCACAGGGATGACACATTCTTTTCCTTTGCTACGATAGTGGCGCTGTCTCGGTCAGTGACTGTTATTTAGCTTATCCTAAACATGACCCGGACGAGGCTTAGTCAAACCCTTGATTACATTATCAGGACGAGCCACACAAACGACACCTCTCTCTCGCTTGCAGCTCTGTGATGATCCCAACAACCTCCATCGTCATCATCATCATCGTCGTCGTCGTCTATTTTACCCTTAAAGGCCTCTATTGAGGCCTTACATAAGGGTCATAACAGGCATAACAGGCAATACATAAGCATCTATCTATATTTCACCACTTGAAGAATACGTAAGTACCGGTGCAGAGGGGAACGGAGGAGGGGGAGGGGCACGGTTAAAGGGGAAGGATGGGAGAGCATCAGGACAAAAAAAGAATGGCTAAGATGAAGGAGGAACCGGTGGCGCGCAGCCGTTTAACAATGGCATATACGCACGGCTGCGAAGAACACGCTGTTCTCCATAAGTCTCGTTGAAGAGAGTAACATGCGCGACTTCTATTTGCGGACTCGTGAGCGCGCGAGCGGAGAGAGATCGCGGAGCGCCACCCAGCGAAGAATGGGCTCCAAGACGGAAGACGGCAGCAGTGCAGCAGGCGTGCCCGTTGGCGCTCGCACACGGCCGCGCAACGGAGGCGGGAGTCAGAAATACTAATAGGCGCGACGTCTTGGCGAGCACGGAAAGGAAGAAAGCGGCAAAGATAGAAAGGAAGTCAGAGAAAGAAAGAACAAAACATGGCGGTAAGGGATAAAACAAAGAAGCAATTGGAGGGAGGAAGACACGGAGGACGACGGGGAAAGGTGGCAAGTCGACAGAACGAGCGGCACATGTCACGCGAGCGACAGTTACACCCCCCCTTCCCCCTTTCCCCCTTCCGCACCCGCGTACGTCGCAAGACTGCGGAGTTGCGCTGGTCGGCTGTGCGCTACTCCAGGTACATACGCTCAGAGAACGGAGCGGAAGGCCGACGATAGGCACAGTTGAATGAACGGGACGGAAACGGGTGCGTTGCACTCGATTATTCGCTAAGTTCTGCCCTGACTTTCGCCACCGCGGCGGCTTAGTGGTTATGGCGCTCGGCTGCTGACCAGGTTCGATACCCGTGTTCGATTCCGGCCACTGAGGTCGCATTTCGATGGAGGCGAAATGTTCGAGGCCCGTGTACTGTGCGATGTCAGTTAAGTTGAAAAACCGCAGGCAGTCAAAATTATCCGGATCCCTCCACTACGGCGTCCCTCAAAGCCTCTGTCGTTTCAGGGCTTTAAAATCCATAAAACAAACTGACTTCTTGTTGTTCTTGAAATTTTCGACACGACATGCTTTGCGACATTTGAGCAGCAGGTTTAGAGGAGGACCTATGAAACTGATGCTCTGGGAAGCAACATTTTTTACTGCGTTTTGACCCCATCGAAAGGCGGCCGCGCTGTGTCGCGTGTCGGTGACGAGAAAAATATGCAAGGCTGTTCAGCTTCGCAGAAATTCTAGAGGAATTAATCCAGAGTCAGCAACCCTACTAATGCACGGCGTGTCCTCAGTTCCTAAAGTCCAAGGTCCTTTTTTTTTTTACCAAATTGAGCTCTAAACTGGAGCAAAATGCTACGGGTGACGCAACGAACATTTACAGCTCAAACAAGATCAGAATGCATCCAAATCCTTCCTGGCATATATGGTTTGATCCTGGGCCATGTAGCGGAGGTGTCCATAGTAGGATACAACTAAGAAAAAAACAGCAGTTGGTAACCCTAAGCCACGGTCCGCGGCGTCCTGTATTACTCCGCTAGCCAGTCACAACAGCAAACGAAATCGGGCTTTTAATGTTTGACTTCATAAAACTTTATTAAACAAGCAAGTAATAAAATTCTAGAGCTTATAACTTTTTTCTTGTGATTAGCTCCTTGTTCAGATGACAAGAAAAAGTTTTAACTACGGACTACTTTATTGTTGTGGTGGAATGTTGTGAGAGGGTCCTGGCTCCTGAATGTGGGCGGAGCTTTACTGTAGACTTAAGTTGAATCCAACTATAGTGCACCACTGGCGCCTCGAAGCTCTGAAGATGTGTGGAGAAAAGATTTCCTCACCGTCGAGAGATTTCGGATGTTAGGAATGTTATAGCAGCCGCTTTGCAGTGCCTAAAAACGGATCCAGGGCCAATGAAACCAGTCAAAAGCACCAACGCATCTGCGGTCGTAGTGTGCCCTACAAAGGCGTGGCAGGCACTGCCACTTGCTGACTTCGAAATCATGTGATTAGCTAGACTGCCGTCACTCTTGACACAGTTGCTAACCCCTGGACAACTCCTGATGTTATAGACTTGCGTCGGCACTTACGAGTTTTGATATTAAGCCCTTTTAATCGTATGCAGTTCGCAATGACTTTCGAAATAGTTTTTGAGTGTTGTACTCAAGAATTTCACAGTTTATCTAGCCAAAATGTTCCCTTTTTACAAAGCAGAGTCCTTGGCAGTAACTCTATACACGCGGACAGATTTTGTGGCTACGCAGTGGAAGCTACGAGGGCGAGGCGCAAGGTTTCACAAGCGCGCTCTTATCACGCTCTCACAAGGGAGAGAGATAGCCGTTTAAGCTGGCGGCGCGCGCCTGTGGCTTCCGCAGCATAGCCACAAAAAGCTGTCCCCGAGTATAGTTGAATGTAGATTCACAGGAAAATTTTTGCAGTGACCCCGGTTGAACGAAGTACAAGGCTCGATCTTTCGGCGAGAAACAAAACCGGTGCTTCGGTGATCTATACACTCCGAACAGAAAGGAATAAATAGGGAGTAAGCTCTCCTCTATTGCACTCCGAGCTGGAGGACATTCCTTTTTTACTCCCATACAGGCGTAGTAGAGTTTGGACTGATATACCACACTACGGCTGGGGCTGGGCGTCCCCGGTTGGCCACCGCGCGTCTTCGTCCGCCGCTTCGTCGCCTCAGCTTCCACGCGGGCCAACTTTAACCGCCCAGAGCCAACGCGTGGAGAGCACGATTCTCCCCCGCGCGGCCACGGGTATTACCTCGTTCTAAATCGAGGAGACGAGGCTCCCCTTAGCCGAACCCCTCCTGGCGCCTTCAACCCGTTGCGGCACAAGGCTCCGTCTGCGTCTCTCCTCCCCATCCTCTGTGAGCCTCCGACACCCCTTTCCTCAGCCTCTCGCCATTCTCCTCTTTCATTCTTTATACTCCTCAGACGCGAAACCAGCGAAGTTACGACTTCTCTCCCACTCCCCTCAAGTTTCCCTCCTCCTCCGATCTGACGCGGCTGTCACGGGGAGGAAGTCGTGCTCCGAAAACGAGACGTGAAGTCGACGACGACACCGATCCTCCCAGGAGGGGGGGTTGGATCGCGGATGCACGTGTGGCGTCTTGGAGTGCCGAGCCAAGCCTCGCGCTTGGATATGCTGCGGGCCAGCTGAACGCCTGGGGCTTACGCAAGGGCAGACGGTTCTTTCACAGCGTGAGCTGGACGTGCAACTTTTACTAAGGGGCGTGGCTCTAGTTGACGTGGGACGTCGTATCCAAAATGTCCAGCTTCTTTACCTGCTAACCAAATGAAATTGTTGTGCACGTGTGAAGGCCAATGTCGAGAATGTAGTACACACGCTGAATGACCATGCGATCCAAGTAGATTCTGGAGTGCGTGCTTGCGTAAGGTGGGGGATTTGCGGAAGTTACAAGGAGGGGTGGGGGGGAAATCCGCCGCGTTGACCGAGGTAAAAAAAAAAAATATCAAGAAAATATTAACGAGCGCTTACCTTGAAGATACTAGGTGTGATTAACGAAATGACGACACAACGCGCAACGGTACGACGATTGTTTTTGTTTACGCTATTCATACGACAGCCACGACGATTGTGTTTACGCTCTAAATACGCCAGCGACTTATCGATGACGGTCACGCAATTTCCTGGATAACTTGGGCTCGGTGAATTGCGAAACAAAGCACAACGTCTCAACTTTTTTTTCTTTTGAAACGTTGACAGAAGTACAGTACAATGAAAAACAAACCCCGCGTAATGATGTGCACAGTCGCTACACGCAGGCTGGAACATGCATTACATACAGCGTTCTTTCATCGAGAAACCGTTTCTCCATTTTCCCCCAACCAATCGGACTCGGCCCCTCTAGTGCCTGTGTCAGCATCCGTCTCATCTTGACGCGCCATTCCATTCGACGAACGAGACGAGGTCCGGGGAGTCCCCGACCAATGAATGTATAGAACCGAGACACGTCAGCGACAAGGCATCCCGCCGGGGTAATGGCTCGCCACGGCAGTCCATCTCTGCCCCCTGCCACCACTTAGCACATACATGCGTCGAGCATCGCGCGGCGCCCGTGGACAATGTTTGCCCTTCGCCGCGGTGCAATCATCGCCGACCGACGAGCGAACAACCGCGACAGGGTCGTTGGTTGATCCCCGAGACAAACGATGCTGATACGTCGACCGACGGCGTCCTCTCCCGCCGTGTTCGGCGAGGACGTACACAGCGATGACACGAACGGCCTGATGTAGTGTATTGCCACCAGGGTATAGAGAATGTGGTGTATTCCCACCGCGGTATATAGCAAGCATTGAATTACGGACGCAAGAGGCGGTGAGCCCCCGGGGAAGGGGCAGACGGCTTTGTTGTCTGAATCGTCTTCCTCGTTCGTCTGCTTCCTGTGTTCAGCGGTAGCTCTTGCTTGCGGAAACAGACTCAAGGCCTGGATGGATGCAGATGATTTTTACAAGCCCTATATAACATAGTTTGTGAAAACTACCGTCCCAAAGGACGAACCGACAGCTCCGGGTGCCGGATAACGCCAACCGAACAAAACCTCACCGTCTCCTTTCTCGACCCTGCGCAGAAGTTTGAGGTACCGAGGCTTATGGTAACTGCTTAAGTTCATGGGAGTTTAGCGATGTCACGGTTACGGTTAGGTAAGGAATGATCGGTTAACATATTATTCTGCGAGTTCATGACAGTTCACCAATTAGGTTCGGCTAGGTTTTATAGTCAGCGGTTACAAATAAGAATTGACGTTTAACCACACCTTCCTTAGTTCACAGCAGTTTAAAATAGGTTTGGTTAAGGTCAGGTTAAGTTCTAAATAAAGGCGAGAACAATCAATGATTAACAGTTACTAAATAACTCTAAGTTCCCGAAAGCGCATCGCTGGCTTGATAAGGGTTAGCTCAGGTTAGATTTTGAGTAAATGGTTTAACAATTAACGGTTCTGTTACGGGACACGCTTTCGGTGCGGTGACCTTTTGTACGGGGCGACGAAAGAAAGCGGTGGACTTCTGTCCGGGTCAATTGAAAATTAGTGAACTTTTATTCGGTGAGGTTTCGCGTTTAGTGCTTGAAAACTCCGAAGTCAATCTCGCAACCTGCATTAGCATGACATAGACTTCTACCTCACAAGCATCGTATGTTCCTTTAACACGGTTTATTAAGCATTACGTCCGAAAATAACATACTGCTGGAACCAGCGAAAGGTAGTGAATTCTGGGAAAGTATTTCTTTTTCTTTATTTTTAGGGAACTTGGGATATGGTTCTGGTTCAAGCATTCGTGAGAAGCACAAGCTTAAGAGAGCTACAGGCTAACACACCTTCACTGTCATGTTGGGAACGTTTACACATTAGATGACAAAATATGCTGAGCTCTAATGAAGTACAAATTTCCTCACCTCCCGGCCCGCTACTGACTGGTGCATGTGTCCAACCTGTCCATTTCAATTTCCGGGTTATAACGCATACAGCCCTCCAAAATAGCCAGTTTTGTCGGGCCGATGCTCGCCCGTGAGCTTTTTTTCTCCTTTAGGTGTTAGATAGAAACGCCAGGCAGCGAACAATTATTCAGCTACGCGTAAATTAAGCGAGGCGCATATAACGTGGTTACTGTGTTGCAAGGTAATTAGGCACTACACGCCAGATCTTTCCAATAAGCCGCACGTGAGCCGCACTAAACTGCGTTCCTGCGTAATTAGCACTGCGGGCCTGCGAGTTAAGTGCCCGGTTCGCAGCCTATACGTGGTTAAAAGCTGCAACACATAAATCAGATGGGCGCATCGCCAAGAGGACCTTATATACCACGTGTCACACCAACGTTCCTCTCCAGAACTCTTTCTCAGTCAGCCGTCTACCGAAAGTCTATGAAACTCGCACACCGCATTACTTTGGCTTTCACGCCGCTGTAGCACATTGTTAATTCCTTGGAAGCAGTCTTTATCTCAGGACCGTACCGCGCAACAAGCTTACAGGATAATTCTAGCCGGGGACACACATCAGCGAAGACAAACTACCGCGCGATACATTTTCGACAGTGCTGCGGCCTGACATTAAACGGCTTGTCGTTAATTAACATCGCCGAACAAGAAGACGCCCCCCCCCCCCCCCCCCCACCCCCTACGTATATAGTCTCCAGCCCGCGGACGTACGTAAGCCCTTCTATCTCTGCCTTACGCGATAATTACGTGTCTAGTGACACGGGCCTTGTGACAAAGAGACAAAGTACTAAATATATATAAAAAAAATAAGAATAGATCAGCCAACTCCCTTTCCCTCCCCCTTGCTCCATTTGGCTCCTGAAAGCCTTCTCTGCTTTTCGAAAAAGAATGAACGAGCGATCTTCCCTAAAAAAGAAAGATAAAGAAAGGGAGGGAGGCCACAGGCGGCGGGAGCTAGACGCGCTGTTCTTCAAGCCACTCACAGAGCCAAGATGGATGAACCTGCGCTCACACAAGAAGGGGACGTACAAGCTTCCACCGCCGCCTCCGCTCACACTAGACTAAACAAGAAACCTCTCAAACTGGAAACCTATCCTTCTTGGCCCTCCTCCTTAGCGCGGAACCGCCGAACGACACTTCTATCCCATACCCCCTTACTCTTTCTTACGAGCTCAGAGGAAGGATGTATATACACGGTTCTCGCAGTTTCCAGCGCAGCCTTCCATGCAAAAGTAGTAGCTCGTTTTCGAAACTTTTCCATCTTTCACTCTTTTTCTTTTCGTTCCTGTTTTTGCACAACACCGCTAAACGTTCCGTTAACGTCTTTATAGAAAAACCTCCGCCTCCCACAGAACGAAGGCGACCGAGCTGTATATGCCCGTCTGGGACGTCCCCTTCCTTCGTATTTTCCCTCGAAGCACGCTGCTGGTCTAATTTGCAGTCTGAATAATTCATCGGGCCTCTCTAAGGGGGTGGGCTCTGTGAATCCGCCTCAGTCTCACGACGACGCCCCTAAGCAGATAACGGCTATTTAAGATACATGGAAGAAGGCGAGCCTCTCAACAGACCGCTGCTTGAAACGTGCCCACGTTTATACAACCAGTTTAACCAGAAACGTGGAACCGTTTTAGAGACTATGTGTAATGAGTAGTTCTGACCCACCTCAGACAAAGCAGAAATGCAAATTGTATTCAATCAGTGCAGTCGATTCATGTAAACTGTTTTATCCAGTTGGGGCCAGCAACAGCAATGAAAAACATCTCCGGCTTCAAGTATGTGAATCCATCCAGAATTGGAGCACCATCACAGTGGCGGTTGTAAAAAAAAAAAAAAAGCGCACGCAACGCGAGGTGCTCAAATAAGGATGGACCTTCTCGCTCGTCTGGCATGCCGTAAAGCTGGCTAGTTTGCAGCGCTATAGTGGGTGTAAAAATATTAAAATATATAGCAGCGAAACACGAGCAAACACGACAAAAGCAACCAAAGAACCAGTGAATTAAGTGGTCGATCTCGACCAGCTATGTTTTTATGAAAGAATAAAAAATATACAATGAAGCAACGTATGCACTCAAGCTGACCCGTATCCAACAGACTAAAAACGCAAAGGCTACGTACGGTGGTGAAAATTCCCCATTTCTGTATTACGAAGCACAGAAGTAGCCGTGTCATTTTGAAAACTACGAGGACTGCTGTTGAGGAAATCTTTAGTTGATGAGAATGAAACGCGACATTTTATAAGTACAGAGTACGACCCTGCCCTAACAGAGACTTTCACTGTGATGTCATGCAAGCCACGTTAAACCATTTAGCAGTAGGAACTTCCCAAGCAGCGTAGAACACCGGCCCAATAATGGATATATATTGGTAAAGACTGGTCCTACAAAGTCCCAGCCTTTGTCAATACAGTTCCAATATTGGGCCGATGCTCTAGCTGCTAGAGTGCCTTTTATGAAATGCTATCTCGTTTGCAACATACAACGGTGGACAGATTGCGGTGGACAGATCGCTGTACACTGTGAAGCCAAAAGCAGAAAGCACCAGCGAACAAAGAGCCTGCTCGCAACATGCAGGTGTTACCGTTCACCGAGCATAACGCCACACCTTACGTCGAACACGCTCGGACTCTGTCGTGACTCGTGAGTCACGCAGGGCACAGAAGGTTCCACCATGCGCGTTCCACCTTGATTCCTTGCGGTGTCAAGGTTTAGCACCTGCCTCTAATCGTCCACACTGCCAGCAGCCAGTCTCATCGCCAACTTTTTGACACTCGCAAGACAAAGAAAGCCTACCGCCTGACGAACATGCACAAAGCGATGATTGACGCAAGGTATACTGCTCTTCGAGCGTCCGCTCAGCGTCGGCTTACGACCGAAGCAAGTCAGACTCGAGGGTTGCTGTTTTTAGCAGAATGTAAGAAGGCCTTTGTCGAAAGTTGTTTAATTCAGGCGTGTGCAGCTCCAGCCAACCTCAACTGGAACATGGCTGCCACAGCTGCATGTGATAACTCCCTCCAACGACTGCGCCTTTACATATAAAGCCGCAACCGATCGACATCGACCGACCACAACTGCAGTCGAACCTCCTTATAACGAAACGGTTTATAACGAAGTAATGTATATAATGAGAGAATGACGATTCCCTAGAAGCTCGGTGAACAAGGGCTATAACGAAGCTAAGGCTATAACGAAGAATTCGCCGGGCCCCTTGAACTTCGTTATAACGAGGTTCAATTTATTTCCTTCGCAAATGTAACGTTCTCGTCCCTGAACCGACATAGCCTTGGACATCATTCTTTTATTCACTCTTCGCCATGCCGCGTTCTTTTCTAGTTGATATTCCTCAGCGGCGAACGTACACTTCGTCGGCCCGTTAAGACAAATGCAAGTTTCAGAGTGAAAAAAGCTCTGCATGTGCCGGGAGGACCTGCGGCAGAGGAACAGAGGCATATACGTGCACATCGCGTGGCAACATGTGTTACAGTGCCTTAACTGTCAAGCTGAGATCCATTTTTCAGAACCACTTCTCTACCACTTTATTACTTTCCTTTTATGACTGGTTAACAGGTTCCTCATATATAGGTCTAGGCTCATAGCAGGCTAGCGACGGCTCTGTTAACAATACCGGGAACGACCATTACCATCGAGGCAAGAAACAATTAAGAAAATTGTTTAAAAATACGACATTTATAAGCACAAGTTGCGAAGAAAAAAGGGTTTGGAAACTTGTGCGCAAAGTCTGTAGTGGTCGCGGTCGACGTACCCACGGCACATGTCACAGCGATGTAAGACCCCAATCGCAGAGCTTACAGAAGCCACGAGCCCCTGACTAACTACCCGAGCTCCACACCGCTCAATCACAAGCCGTGAAAAAAGCAATACACATTCCGGCCGCGCCGATGCGCTAAGACGATTGCTGCAAGCGTTGCATATATTACATCTGCCTACAGCCCAACCACCCGCTACGCAGGGAGGGCGGCTGTAAAGCACACCCGTGTTTTCCAGCTGCCACATGCTACACGGGTGCCTCACGAACGAGCCAGAAAGAAGCTGATTGGAGCAACAATTGCCGCCTGAACCGAAACGTCGCTACGCGCGAGGCTGACACGACGCCCAGAAGCCACAGGTAAGAGAGCGAGAGATGGGGCGAGTAAGCCAGACGTGGATCATCCACGAACGCTGTAATAAGACGTCACTTCAGGAGGCCACAAAGCGGGCACTTTATCACACGACACCCACGGGAAAACACAGCAGCGTTAGGTGAATAGCAAAACAAAGCAGCTATATATCTATAACTATACGGCTGAGAAAATTAGCGCGAGCTCAGGAAGCAACTGCAGAAAACCTGCGTCGATCTAGAAAAAGAAAAGTACAAAGGTGTAAAAAGAAACCGAGCGAGACGCGGAGCTTTCTAGGCTCGTCACGCGGAAAAGTAAAGAAGGGACAAATAAATAAACGGACCGCACGTTTAACGAGGTCGTCGTCGGCCGTGCGATACCGAGCCGTGAACCGCATCTCGCGCGCGCGCCCGTGTGAGTGTGTGTGTGTTGAGTGATCGATCGCGAATGGCTCAGGTTAATTTTCGCTACGCCGGCCACTCTGTGTACGAGCCGCGTCTCCGCAGTTGCGTACAGTGCGGGGTCGAATACATTAAAGCTCCGCGCAACGTCCCATAAAGGCTCCAGAACGGAGCTCGATAAAACGTTGCATCAATTCGCCTCTGCGTCCGCGTGTGTACACGGACTGCTTCCGTGTGTCCCGGTGCGGAATAAGAAGCAATTTAAAGCAGTGAGCAGTAAAGGAGTAAGCGATAAGAGTAAACAGGGAGTAATTAAATGCAGCAAAGAGTAATTGAAAGGAGTAAAGGAAAAGTCGGAAGGTGCAAGGGGTCGGTGAAGTAGACGAGTAGACATGTGAAAGGACTACGTCGTAAAAGGAGTAAGAAGAGTCAGGAGGAAACAGTTAAAAGCAGAAACGGGCTAAGAAATAAAAATGCGCAGACAATCAGGAAATGTAAGTAAATAGGGCGAGTATTGAGTGAAAGCTATAAAAACAAAGCATGCTAGAAGAGTGCGCAGTAAAGGGAGCTGTGCTAATTGCACGACTAAAGCAATTGAAATACATTGCATTATTGTTGCAATGCATATACATAAAACATAAAATAAATAAGCACACCTAACGGCCGGCTGCATTGCTGCGTGAATTTAAGAAAGCCGTCTTGACTGTTTGCCCATTCGGCTCGCTCGGTACAGCACGCAACTACGAGTGGGCTGCAAGCAGCCGCAACGTCAAGCCCCCATCACCGCCACAGCGGTTGCATAGGCTCTCGTTGCGAGACGAAGGCACGGCACGCCTGGGCGAAAAAGCCTTTCTCGTTGAAAGCATGCACGAATGATGAATACGCTCGGCTGGAATCAGACGTAACGAGAAAGCAGGCGGAGACAAAAAAAAAAAAAAACAAGGTGCGCGCCACGCGCATACCCCGCCCACTGTAAATGTTTTGGTTTGAGAGAGTGCAATAATGAATGCATAAAAGTTTGGCTGAAAGACAGTATACAGATCGAAGTGAAAAACAGTGCGGGGAAAAGCTAAAATCAGTGCAAACGGGGGACTCAAAGCGGTTACCTCTGAGCTCGTTCCCAGCCGGCTTGTCATGGAGAAGTGAGTCAGTCAAGTGTGAGGCGGACGCTACAGGTAAAGTCGTCTCTTCATTTGAAAAACCGTAACGAGTTTTTCCTGTCTAAATTGGACAACAGGAAGGCAGGCAGAGACGGGAACGAGGGAAAAAAAATTAACGAGAACGAAGAACGCGAGCTCGAAAAGAGGGGAGAGCTTTGCAGACAGAGACCGTGCAATTACGGTAGCGCGGGAAACAACTGCTCATACTGGCGTATATGTCTGGCCACAAAGAGGCCGCCCTGTCAATCACCGAGTCCAAGACTGCGGGTTCTCTTAACGACGAGGACGTTTTGCCATGTGAAACCACATGCTGACTTACTTCGGGTTGTTAACCTTACCTGCAAAGCTAACATCTGCCGTAACACCGTCTTGTTATGATGATTGTCTTTTTTTTTTTATTAAGCTCGAACGCTCAACAAAGCCAGACTGAAAGTTCAGCCACCTAAGACGAAGTTACCACGTGATATCGGTGTTGTTTTTCTCCAAAGTCGAAGCTAGATCTAAATTTTTGGTGTACTTTATTTCGAAGATTGCCGGGAAATATGGGGTAACCTGTGCAACGAACAGAAGCGAGGAAAGCACAAAGAAGCTAACATTGTACAACAGACCTTTAGAAACTCTCTCAATCTTTTAGTTTTGTTTCCACTGTATTTCACAAAGGTATAAGGAAACTAGCACCGCTGAGAAGCCTAATGGCAGGTGCGTTTAAAACCCGACAAGAAAAATTTCCTTCTCGCTTAAGGCTGCTTAGTGTCTATCCGTTTCACTGTCTTCTCAATCCAAACTGGATTCACGGTGCACAGTTATCGGCTGCTACGTCTGTCGAGGAGAAATTTTCATTTGAACAGCTGAATACAGTCAGCGTCATTCGTTGTGATTCACGGCATTACAGCGAGCTGTGCCATTCAGCTGAAAGCCAGCGGAACGTCATGTGGACTTCGTGTCTTCAGCAAAACGAATTTTTCTCCTCGCATCACCAGATGCGGACGTCATCCTAAACTGAGCACCCACATCACAATTTTTCTTACCAGTCATGCTGAATGTATCTGTATTTTTCCCAGTTGACTGAATACACATGGACTGCGCACTTGATCCAAAAACTCGATTTCTATTTAATTTACAGGCCTTCGAGTAGCAGCAGTTGAGCGTGATCTAGATGTCCGCACGCAGTATAGACGTAAAGGACTGCCTGCCATTCAGTTAGATGCACGTAAAGTTCCGGGCACACAGCGGTTTGGACTATATGTATATATAGCATATAAACAATATGACTTATATGTGCCTTATATATGCCTTTTATTTTTCTGGGACAAGCGCTTATGAAGGGCCATGACCTGTCTAGCAATAGTTAGGGCCCCATGTTCCTTTGTTCCAATACATGGCATTGTACATTGATATCTTGCTTCTTATAACGAGGTCACTCCGGGTCTGTCCAGGTTAATTTGCTCGCTCCCCCCCGGTACCAAAGACGAATCCGTATGTCTCTTCATCGTTCTTGCCACCCAAGCCTTGGGAAACTGGCTTGACCCAAACGCGGACTGTAAAGCGCCGCGCTCCTGCCACAAGCAGTGAGTGCTGGCCCCACTCCTGTTGATGGCAGTGCACCAGGAAGGAGCCACTCGGCGTCAACTACTTGGCCTCCTTCGAGGACGCCGGTCAGAGAACATCCGCGGCGACAGTAGCCGACGCGTCGTCGGGAGGAAGTCCCGCGGCTACTTAGCCAAGCCAAGCCGACCGAAAAGCCGAGAGGAGAAGGGGGGGTGGGGGGGGGGGGGGGGGGGGGGGGGAACGACACGACTGGCTCTCTCACGCCGCGTTAGAGCAAGTCGACAAGTGTGCTCGACAGGCCACCATCAATCACGACCCACAGAGCTTTCTTTTTCTTGTTTTCGTATCGTTTACGCCATCCGCCGGCGCCGTCGTCCGCGTCTTCGCGTCCCCACCGCCGGGTGAAGTCAAGCCAAGCCCAACCGAGCCGAGACAAGCCACGCAGAAACCGCGTCAGCGCCGGTATAACGGCACGTCCGGCGAGTTTTCCGCCGGCTTATGCACGGTGCGACCAGAACACCTTCTCTTCTTTTGTTTGCTCGCTGCTTTTTCCACAGGCTGCCAATCGAGACGCGGGAGGAAGGGCAGGGCAGCGCGCCTCCGCCGCCGTCAGCCTGGCAGGGCTTGAGACATCAGCGAGGTGTGAAGGCACGTCAGCGGCTTCCTGCCCGACACGGGACTCCATTAAAACCCGCTCTCCGGAGTGCTTCCGCGAAAACCAGGAGGAGGCGATTGCGGCTACTTTTCGCTGGGAGCCGCGGCATCCACTGGCGTCCGTCCGACCGGGGCAGAATCAGCCATTAGCGTTGTTTTCACCAGTAGAAACAACATATTATCCCTCTCCCCATCCGTTCTTTGTTACCACAACGGCTATTACCTGAAATGATTCAGCGGTTTACGTAAAGGGGTTTCACAATAAGTTCTGCCACTTTTGTATTAGGCTAAGCAATTGCAAGGTGTTAAATCCAAATGAAAGTTGGCAACAACGTCTTCCCGTCGAGCACGGCGTTACCAGTGGCTATGGACTTGCCTAGTCTGAGCATGGCATCGAAAAAGAATGAGACACTTGCCGACGACGCCATGGGCTCTTATAGCTTAACTTAATTGGCTATGTATAACATGGGTTTACTTTCAGATAAGACTTCTTCCTCCAGGATAAAAGACTAAATGAGAAGGCATACAGGTGCATTGCAAATGTCGATATCTGAAGCATCCTCACACTGTGTACAGCTCGCGCAGAACTAAGACCGCATAGCGAGCAGCAACTACGCGAAATCATGATTGCATTCACTCGCTAGGCTACCCCGAAAATAACTTTGTTGAGTGCTGTTTGTGCCGTTTACAACACCGTGAGTAAAGCTGAGATTTGGGCGAGTTGGTAAGCATTCATGGTGGGTGAACAGCGTAACAAAGGCGGGACAAAGCCAAGACAAGCGCTTGTCTTGCCTTTGTTCCGCCTTTGTTGCGCTGTTCACTCACCATGAACGTTTACAACACCAGCATTGCAACTGCGGGCGCTTGTGAATTTCATGAGGCGCGTTTCCTTTTGCTTTGCTATGAGATGGAAAAAAAAGAGAACGAAAATAAGTGACTCCTCCCTCTCAGCATGCGCCAACCTTTTTCCACAGTCATGTAAATAAAGACGCATGGTCTTACAGAGAGTTGTATGAGAGTGCAGTGATGTGTGACACTGTTTTTGTAAACAGGAAGAACAACACGATTGCCGGAGGTACGAGTTTAAACCACTGAGGTCTCCGTTTGCCCATGCTCGAACAAAGGAAGAAAGGTGCCGAATGAGGCGGAGTGATGTCCCGGTACACTGACCAAGGTTTCGACAAGGAGACTATAGTCGGAGACAACTCAAGAAAAAAACGGCAAGCACCCCTCAAAGGAGGCCTTCCAGCCAATGGGGTCGAACGATTGTCATGAGGTGGCAGCTAATCCCATTTCACGGAGGCACCTCTCATGCATCTGCTAGAGGGGCCTCTTTTGAGGGGTATTCGCCGCTTCGCTCTCGAGTTGCATCCGCCTGAGAAGCAGGGCTTTTCTTTCGAAGACAAGCTTTTCCTGTTTCGTTGTTCAAGTTTATGCTTCGAAAACAATCACACCTTCCTTCTTCTATCGTGCGTGTTTTGCACAAGCGTCTTCTTTTTGAGCCGTACGCGTTCTCAAAAAACAAAAAAAAAGGCCATCAACTCGTCAAGAAAAGACTAAAGTTGACTGTGCCATTTCTCAGTTATTCTATATTGCACCGAAAAATTCAGGCATCCCCGACCCAGTCTCTGGCGCTTCTCCGCTACACCCTTGGATTTCTGGCACCGTTTAATCACCAGCGCGTGCATCGCCACTTTAGCTTCCAAAATTCGGCGATGAGATTCTGATGTGCGGCTTTTGATCGGTATATAAATTAAAACAATGCAGTCTCTGAAAACGGGTAGTGGGACAACGTTCCCCATACAACAGAACAAGGCGGCGCTGGTAATGCGATCCTGCTGAAAGGTGCGAGCCCCCCTTCGCCACCCCCCCCCCCACACACACACACTTTCCACTCAGCATACTCCTACAGCAATCACGGCCTTCACCGGAGACAAAAGCTATCCTCCTCTCCCCCCTCCATTCTGTCTCCCCTCCTCGCCAGGAGTCTCCGCTTGTTTTCTTCTCACGCAACCTCGGGGGCCTACGACGTGGGAAACCGATTTATCAGAACACCGTACTCGCATTATAGGCGCATAATGGACATTTCTCTCCGCGTGTCTCAGATATGGTTTCCCGCGTGGCACTTTACTTGGGAGTCGGGGAGGTATCGGAGGCGAGCATCTCCCTTCACGTGTGCCGCTTCGGCGGCGCTCAGTGTTGCGCCAAGGTGCCCAAAATGGAGGAGTGGCCGCCCCTCCTCCTTTCAGGAACGCTGACGCAAGACGATGGACGCCTAATCCGCGCGAGATAAGAATCTGCATTTAAATGGATGCGTTCATCGATCTTATCGTCCTCCTGGTAAAAGCTACAGGCGCGACGAGTGACCCTAATGTTGCACCCCATCCGCCTTCTCTGCTGCTCATACTTTTCAGTTTTTTTTTGTCGCATTAAAGTGACAGCCCGCGTATGCGTGGCTGTCGATAGCGACATCTCAATCACTGTCTCGGTCTCCGCAAGCATGTCTAGAGACTTATAAACGACTCCGCCAGAGATTTATAGTCTTTCCAATCTGTATTCGTTCGCGTCTTCGAAGACCGCGGAGGCAAGGCATTCGCCACCGGAAACCGTTTTGAAGTCGTTAGTACACGGTGTGCGTGATCTGAATATGCCTAAAAGCACCTGCTGATACAGACATGCGGTTGGCGTCTGCTGCTAGCATTTTCCAAAAGCGGAGTACCGCGAAGACGCGCAAAGTAAAGCGTATGGACTAAGCAACATCAATATTATAATACAGATTTCATCAGTCTGAATTCAGAGAAACTGGTAAGAAAGTGAATTAATTGCCATAATGTGCCTTGCTGCAGGGCTAGGCAAGATAGTCTTCGGTACCACCTCAGTTTTTGTCTCTTTTTTTGCTACGTTTTATCACCTACAGTCGGATACAACTAAAGAACGAAGCGGCAAATACAACTCAAAGAAGCTCCTACAGCCAATGGCCTCTATTGACTCTCCCCTTTAACCGATTCTCCCCCTCTCTCTTTTGACTGATCCCCTATGATCTGCTAGCGTGAAATTGTAAGCAGTGGTAGATGAATAGGTAACAACCACGGCTTAATCGGATTAACCACGGCGATGAAAATCGGTCGAAGTCATTGGCTGGAGGGTTTCTTTTCAGATGCATCTGCCACTTCTATCTTGAGTTGTATCCGACTATAGTATTTGCAACGAGGTATAGAGCAGAAAATTAATGACAGGCGTGCGCTAATATTCGCAAATAATAACTGCAACTAAATTACGATATATACTTAGCGCATTTCCGCGTAACCAGCAAGAGTCAGCAAGTCAGCGCGCTGCCGTCACAGATTAGTTTGTTCACGCGAGCTTGTGCCACGTCGGAAACATCATTAATAAGGCCAGATGGAGCTCTTTAGTTCCACGGATGAAATTCAAAACTGTCGTCAGAAAGTTCCGCAACAGCTCACCCAGCGCACGCTGGCACATATGGTACCCATTAGCATCCCACAGAAAGATTCCGTGCCAATGGAGCTGATCCTTTCGTGCCAGACCCGCCGGCCGTTCGAGCTACGAGAATCCGTGAGGTTTTATACAATGCGCACACATGAAGTAGTTCGAGGCAATAAAGTGAATGAAAAATAATAGCCTCTCCCGCACCACTACTGTATCGCGGGTACAATGCGCACACAGAGCAAGCGCGTCGGTTTTGTTGAAGTTTCCGCGCACAGCTTGTGTATAATGTCATCGTTGCCATTTTCGTGATCATTACCATCGCCATCACCACTGAATGTAGTTTACAGCAGTACAACACCTGGTGCGCAAAACAGTTCATTTATTCATTTCAGATACCTCAAGGACCCTCGTGTGAGGAATTTACATAAAAAAAGAAATATGGTCTCTTGTCATCAAGACCGGAAAGTATTGTACACTTGTTGAAAATAGGGAATCCGTGTTAAAAAAAAAAAACTGACCACCCTTGCAAACATTAAGGTGAGCGAGGCACACTAAATCCAACCCATTCATCATGAACATTAGAGTCGACGCTATAACGCAGTGGGACACACAGACACGCTAAAGAAAAAGACTTGTTTTCGGGTAAATTTAAATGCCGGACGAGAAATACTCACTCCTGTAGTTGCCCTCGGAGGTGCCAAAGCTCATCAGCAGGAGAACACGGATTAATGCAACCTTTTATGGCAATACGGAGCCTGTCTAGGCATGATTGCTTTTTCCAGAGTACAGAATCTAACTGAGTTTGACTAACAAAAAGCGCCGCCCTAACTATACTCCAACACAACGGCTGAGGACTGGACTTTGTGTCCCAGGCTTAATGCAATGCGCTAACAAAACATCTCTTACTTGCGCGACAGGCCAGCTCCTCCAAAGCGCGACTCTTCGAGACAGATGGCGCGGTAATTGGGAGGACAACGGCTGACACCCTAATCCGCACCGGGCCGTCCAAGCCACCCCTTAAACACGTATAGTCCTAAAGGCGCCCATGCTCGCAAGACATATCAGTTAAGCGAGGCTCGAATGCGCCGAAGCTTAACCGCGGGTTAACTGGCTTCGAAGAATCGCCCAGTCTGTCACAAACAGCTCCTTCTACACGTTATCAGGTTCAACAAAACGCGGCTTGGACATTTCCGGAGTATCCCTCTCGCTTCGAATATTTTCTCAAACAAACACACCCCGATGTCAGAACGTCGTGCAGACTGGCAAAAAAAAAAAAAAAACATCCGGACGACGCGATCGGAGTGGGCGCGCGCCAAGGGCAGCTGAACAAGCAAGCGGAGGTCACGACCGACACAAATTGGCCAGCGGCAAATCCCGCGCTGAGACGGGACGCAATTAAACAGCGCTAATCCGCGACCTGCAAGAGAGAGAGAGGCGAGTCGGACCTCGAGTTTTCCGAAAGCACGCCGCGGCGCCCGACTCCAAGACCGCATGGTCGAGCGGTCGGTCGCAACGAATGAGTCGGCGATGAAATATGCCACGTGTCCCCGCCCTCCTACGAGGGAGGGCGTCTGTGCATATCTGGCGCTGATTAGAGCCGGGACTTAATCCGCTCCGTCCCAGGAGAAGAAGGGCCCAGGAAGCGAGGATTGAGGTGGGAGTGGGGCTGATGAACTAATCCAGCGGAGCTACAAGTTAATTGACACGACGACCAGTAGGGAAGTGGCGAAAAGGGGAGACACAGCAGGACGCCCGTCGTCGGAGAAATGGGATTCTAATCTGAAAGAGACATCGGCCGGATTAGGCGGACCAGCGAGGAGAGGGGGCAGGGGAGGGGAGTGCGGGGTTAATGTGTGCATGAAGCAACGAGTCCGGAAGACGCTCGGATGCAATCGTGACGCCGCAGGAGTGCGGACAAGCTTAAGCAAGTCCAAGTAATTGAACAAAAAAAAATCAATGCGTTGCTGGAGATAATGTACACTAGTGCATCTAGTTTCTTTGTTTGCAAGTAGCTGCCTCTTCACGACTTTAGACGTGCTTGTATCCATACATGTGTATTCTTCCATTGTAATACAGCTGCTCCAAATGTTACTGTAGCTTGTAATCAGCCTCCAGGCATCCAGATTTTAGGGCCCCGCTCGTGCAGTCCCAACCATGCAACCTTTTGAGTGCAACTAATAAATCCGATTTCTTGAGTGAAGGATTAATTCATTGATGACTTGAATCATTTGTCGGCATCGCTGTAGCTTCGAACACGAGTGCACTGTAGACCTAAAGGTGAAAGTAATTACATAGAACATAACTGAGCCCATATGGCACTTTCAGATGAGTTGGAGGGCTCTGCCTGACGCATGTCCACCCCCGCTCGCCCCTCCTTCCTTTTACCCTTCCATTACGGTGCCCCATCATAAGCCAATCTGCTCCCGAGGTCTGCATCCTCAGTTGTCAGATGATGATGATTTTTTTTTAATGGCGCAAGGGCATCTGCGGCCAAAGAGCGCCACGGCACAAGGTTGTTTTCTTTTACTCAAGGTGGTGCCAAATACCCATTTCCCAAGCATTTCACCCTAAAGAAGCCGAGCACCAGGCAGGGGGAAAAGATTGTACGCATTGTATCACCGGTGGGTGCCCGGCGGCACTGGGGATCGAACCTCGCACCTCCCGCATGCAAGGCGGATGCATTTGTCAGGCTTTGGCCGCATTAATTATTCAACATCGTCAGCGTGCGTGGCAGACTTCGTGCAAAAGTTCGCTTTGATGCTTTCTTTCGTTCTTCGTCCTCTCGTTATTGCACAAGTTAAGCGAGGCAGTAACTCTTTACGAGGCAAATCTACAGTCAATGTCCTTCCGGCAAGTCGTTGTCTGAAACGGTGTTAGCTTCATCGGGTGCGGCCGTACACTGCAAGAAGCTATGTCAGGTTGAACACCTCCTAGCTTTAGCAGGGTGCCTCTGACGTTTTTGAGGACGATGATGATGATGAATTTTTTATGGATCAAGGGCATCTGTGGCCAAAGAGCCCCTTTGCACAAGGTGTCTTCATCTGCTTGAGTTGGGGTCAAAGACCGAATTCACCAAGCATTTCACCCCAAGTGCGCCGAGCACCAGGCCAGGGGAAAGCTTGTACCCACTGTATCACCAGTGGGTACAGGGTGGCAGTGGGGATCGAACCCCGCACCTCCCGCATACGAGGCGGATGCTCGAACCACTAGGCCATCGCTACAATTTCTCTGACATCTTTTATGTAGGGAAAAGGCATTGCCAGCGTGCAAAGTCCAGCCCTGCTGCCCCACCCCTTGCACGGAAATCAACAGGCAGTCTGTAGATATAGGGTGTGCACTGCCTGCTCAAATTTTTCCAACACAAGGGCGTATCTGCAACGCAGTGCAGGCATCATTTAACCGCAGCTCACTGGTGTACTGAACCATTTCTGACGTCCCTCAATTACACCGAACACAGACAACGTGCGAATAGCGAAGGACGATCAATTCCTCTCCACTACCACCCAACGGGCTGTAGGTGACGAGTATATACCGCTTGATATGGACAATGACCCCACTGGATAGTGGATTATCTCGAGATCGCGGTGACGTAATCGTAATTCTGGTTGTGATCGGCATGTCATCTATACTACTACAATACTATATTACTACAACTTCTACAGCTACTGCCGCCGCCGTTGCTACAATAAATACAGCTAGCAACTAATGCCCAACCAGGCTTAGGCGTGGTAAGATCTCTGGATGCTAAAACTAAAAGACCCGTGAAGTACGAAGCGCTGATGGGGGCTGTGTTTAAGAGGTCTGTTGGGAACACACAGACGACGTAAGGTACAACTCAACGACTCTGCATACAATCTTCAGAGAAAGGTCGCGCCTTGTAAAGATTACCGTACGTGTAACAGCGGAAATTCGGACGTCAGCTGCAAGCGACACTTAGCCGATGACTCGTCAAGCAGAAACTTGCGACCGTTAGAAGCAAGCGCCGAAAGCACAAAGGAAAACAAATGAAAAGGGCTAGCTACAACCAGCAAGACGGCCAGGGAACTGTCCTATGGCAACAAGATGTCATTAGGACGAGAATAGAGCGGGAGCGAGACGTCTGCGAATCCAGTGTCGTCTGCTAATGACGAGCGTTTAGATACAGAGCCCTGGTCTGCTTCGAATCATTCCCTGAACGCGCGCCGCCTGCGGTGAACGATGTCGTCTGCTGCGAAGGCTTCATACCGCCAAAAGTGAAACGCCGATAATGATTTCAGTGCTTTGAAGGCCTTCAAGTGAGGACCGTCTCGTGCTATACGGAGTTCGGAGACAGTTTTAAAGTAAAATCGTTTAGACCAGGCACAAAAATTCCATAGAAACTCGACACCGATAAAGACCGGCGAACTCCCGGTCGTAAAAGTACGGCGAACTCCGCGAAGTTTGGAGGGGGTGTGCGGTTATACCGGCGGGAACAAAGGAACACATAAGCACCCCCTCGCTTGCTGCCTCGTTCCTCTATTAATTCAAGCAAGAAAGAAGGAATAAAGCATTAGCGAAAGTTATCAAAAGATAGTCAAAGAGGTAAAGAAAAATGTGTAATCCAAGAGGACCTTGGAAGGAACGCGAAACCGCCGGTTTAATTAGGGTAACCTAACACGCGCTCCCAATGATGTCGCGACCCCGACGATGAACGACAGTGTTTAAAAACCGCCCTCCCTCGGCCCCCGAACCTCTCTGAGCGCGCCATAACTTGAGCCAGCTCGGCGGCAGCTCCCATAAGACACGTGGTGAGGCCTTTTCCAACAACACACAACGTACATGCACCTTCAACCCTATGTACACCCCCTCTCCTACGAGCAACGTCGTATACTTTCCCTTTCCACACATCACCATCAACAACCTCCCCCCACCGCGTCACTGCTCCATTGTCTGGCCAAGCAGCCGCGCCAGTCTCGCGAAATCTCGAATTATCCCGACGCGAGCTCAGCATCCCAAACCGGCTCCCCCTCTACCCTCCCCTCCTCATCAGCACTGCCCGTAGCAGGCTACATAAGCACGCCGGCCTGCGCAGTCTAGAACCCCATCCCCCCTCCATCCAAACTCGCGTGTCCAATTAAAACGAGAGAAGCCCGAGAACCCTCCGAGAGTCCCAAGAACAGCCGCTTGTTAGCCGAGAACTCGAGCTCGCAAAGCGCGCGAACCATCGCGAACGACCCCGAAGCTCCGTCCGGGGTTCGGAGCACCATTGTCATCGTCATTCGCCCTGATTAACCCTTAAATCTAACCCTTCCCTCATTCCAGCTAGGGCGCGCACTCCGCTGCGGAGGCTTCCATCTTTCCTCCTTCCCTTCCCACCCTCCAACCCAAGCCATCGCGGAGTTGACGTCGTCCACGGGACACCGGGAACCCCATGCGACGACGTATGAACCGTGGGCTCCAAACTCTCTCTCTCTCCCGTGTCGCGCACTCTCATATAGCAGCCGTGCGGGGATAATCTCCCTACATCGCCCTCGTTCGCTGTCTCGTATATAAAAGCCGGAGCGCGTGTTCTCGGAGCTTTACGAGAGCAGCCCGCGACTAATCCCCGAACAAAGTCTCTCCTTCTTCCCACACCCTTTTCAATTCGCCTCCCATCCGTTCAACGCGAACTCTCGTCGGTTAAAAACTTCCCTCGTCTCATCTGTCGCTGACAAATTCACGCGCACATATATCACGCTTTCTCGCTCGTCGTGTTCCCACTCCTAGCCTTTTCTTTTTACATGTAGTCAGGTCGCACAGCTCGTCATAATCCTGGATTTACTTCATAAAGCCCCACCACGGGAATAAACGTGAATAGTTAGGTTAACTATTGCGCCCTAGAGCATACCCGCACGACTACTCAGACTGCTGCGGAAGTACGTGTATATGTACTCCGCCAAATTAAGGACACCGTGAACAGTTCAGCTTTCAACAAAGCTTAACCAGAGCCATATAGTCCTGCAGGAAGAGTGTCGAAAGAAAAAAAAACACAAAAGAAACAAGAAACAAAACCAGACTGAGAATGCCTTCATTTAGACAGGACAAACAAGCTTCTCTGAAAGCATAATTCCGCGCGCTACCGGCCTCCGAAGAAAGCAACAACAACAATAAAAAACGCGAAGTATCTGAAAACATATTCACAGCGTCCTAGATTTGCCTGCCATGCAGTTGATAATGAATCACTTCGCTCCGCCCCGCCGACTTTAAAACACGTAATGATGCGCCCAATTACGAGAGTTGAAAAGTTTGAAGATTAGGCTCGCGAAAGACGATTAAGAAGCACAATTATGAAAGAGTATGATAATATTGTGCGTGTATGGCGACTAAGACACACGGCCTTTTTTATTTAAACCGAAATGTCCGCGAAAGCACTGCTGACTATTTGGGCTTAGTGGAAGGAAATCCTGAATATTATGCTCGGTGATGACAGGTTTAGGCAAAGCAAGAATGGGCAAGAACATGATTTCCATAACTCGGGTTGGTTAAAAGTCACCGGGATGAAACAAAACATTAGGTTCGGCGGTACGAAAATCTCCAATCTCAGATTTCGCCGATGTTTGTCTGCGCGATGCCTCTCTCCTCGACCTTGAGGTAGCTCGAGAGAAGCAACGTGGGTTTTCACAAGCCCCACCGGTGGCAGCACCTGCCAACGCAGGGCAGTGGAGCCCCGCTTAACCGCTGCGGCACTGCTCCAGAAGTGGCATGAAAACTGCCAGCGACCTGTGAATGCAAAGTACAGAACGACCAATTCCGCATATATGGACATCAGCTCATTAACTCTGTCGCGCAACACCCTTAAGGCGGAGCTTAAGTCCGATATCGCGGATCTTTGTCTGAAGCCTGGGTGGCCTCGAAAACCGGGCCTCGATCCGAAACCGAAGTGAAGACCGAAGTGCTAGTGCACCTAATTCACGTATCGCCTAACCATGTCAAATTGTCCGCCATTTATTTCCCCATCATGATTTTTTCGATGATTAGTTTTCTTACCCGCAAACTGCGTGCGCAAACGTAATGCGAAGCCAAAAGAGAAAGGGAGAGAAATAATGCTCAATGCAGCCGACGTTAAGGATCCAGGATCTCTAATGTTTCTCATCACAAGTTCCAGGTATGTGTGTGGAGAAGCCGGCATAGTTGATTCAGTCATTTCGACGTGTACATCGGACGGTTTCCAGCAGGGATATGGGATGATCACTGGTCGCTGCGGGTGGTTTGGACGTGCGGGCAGTCCCAGAACACGTGGCTGTTATGAAGACAGTCCCCACGGCACGGTTCCCCGTAGTATTTGCACAAGAGGTGATTGGGGCTTTCGTGAAAAAAGTTCACGTTGAGTGGTTACTGAGGACGGATGGGGTTTGGGCGCCGCTCTAATGCGTGCTGTCCTGGCACGAGATGGGAGGCTTGGCTGCACATGCCAGGTGAGTAAGGTGGGTGTTTAAAGCTTTCTGAGGAGCACGATAAAACCTGTTGGTTCAATGTTAACTGGAATCTCCCATGCAGGAGTAGACTTGTCATTGTGGAGTAACTACTCAATAGCATATAACCAAGCGCAGCCGTACAGCTACAAAGGAAAGCTGCATAGAGTTCGTATAAACTTCTTTACCTACGAAGTTTCTGTTGAAGCTGTACAACTTTTCTCTGTAGCAGCATGGCTGTGTTTAGGCGGACGCTGTTGAGTAGTTACTCATTTATTAGTATAAAACACGGTAGAAGTAACATTAACATTTAGGCCTTAGTTACACAGCATAACTAAAAGCAGCATGCGAATATAAAAGTTCTCGCTGTTCTCAATTATCACTCCGCATATGTCGGAACCGCCTTCACTTAGGAACGTTAGAATGGAGGAAGAGGGAAGGGGGCAGGAAGTTATTGTACCCACTATAGTCGGATACAACTTACGAGCACAGAGCCTTTTCCTCGTCAAAGGACCCGCTTCCAGCCAATGGCGTCAGCCAATTCTCATGACCCTGCTATCGCGACAATACAGGAACAATGCGCCACAGTGGAGATAGGGGTCTATCCCCAACCATAGAGGGAAGAGATTATCCCTTTTCATCTGCCACTCCCTGCTTTGTTACGCTACCAGGGTCATGTTAATCGGCTGACGCCATTGGCTGGAAGGGGGTCCTTTGACGGCAAAAGCAGCTGCGTACTTGAGTTGTATCCGACTATAGTCTGGTCAAGAGGGGCGCAGTTTAGTCCAAGTGGGTGATGTGCAAAGCGGATAAAAAGTGCGGAAGAGCCGAGTTACTGGATCGCCTTGTTCTGTTGGGTTTTGTTCCGCCCTGCTTCACGGCTGTGCAACATCTTACTTTCAGACAGCATTAAATGAGGCATCCGAGGGAGGTTCCCTCGATTCCGTCTACAACAAACGGCACAGGCAGTCGCGAGATCGCATTGAGAACGATGTAAACCGTGCAGTTTAATGTTTTATTTTTGTTTGTTTTCACCTTATACACTCGAAAACTTAAATTCAAGCACGCCGAAACGGCCGGATGCGCCAGGATAACGAGCAAAAGGAAACACTTGTTAGTTTCTCCGCCCCGCCCCACCGTCAGCCCGACCGAGGCAATATACGCCCGGAGTCAGGCCAACCACTGGCGCCATCTTTCGGCGTTGTAAGGGAGCGCGATTTACGGTCGTCTAGGCGGCACGAGGCCGGAATAGCCGGACACATGCATACTCTAACCACCCGTCCGGTGCCACGTCGTAAACAACGCGGAGACCAACTTGACGCGCGCGTCGAATGAAATGCCGCGTTGTAATGGGCTTCAGACCGAGCGAAACGTAGTTCACAAACAAAAATATGCGCAAAGAAAAAAATAGCGTGCCTGCGTTTATCGCTGCCTCCACGCAGAAATCCGAACCGGCGTTGGCCGGCGTGCCCTGCTTCCTTGCATCCATTTTGATTTTTTTATTTGCAACTCTTCCTTTCAGCAGCAAAACGCCACGCTTTAGCTCATCCCTTTTTTCCCCGTCAGCGTTCCATCCTTCCGCTCACCCTCCACGCTCATCGCGACAAAACTCGTTAAAGTCGTAAATTCGGGTCAGCAGACATCCTCCCCTCCCCAAACCTCCGTCACTTGCCATCCTAGCAGCAGCCTGTTCCCAGGCGGCTTGCATTCATCTGTTTTAAAGAGGATAAAGATTCTCTTCCCCCCCCCCCCCTTTTTTTTCCATTCTTTTCCCTAGCCCAGTCCCGTCGGGCTATGATCGTCTGCGCCCCTCATCTGCTTGGTATGCACGCGACGCAGGCGGCCATCTTGCGACAGGCGCCAGTTTCCAGCGGAGTTCTTTAATGGTGAAAGTCACTAAACTCCGAATGAAAAACGGTGGTACGTTTCGTGGCGTGTTTATATGGATAGATGGATGCCATGTTTATACGGGATGCATGGATAGATGTATGCCAAAAGCGTCCCCTTTGAGACGGAGTCGTAGCTGGTGATAGAGCTCAGTACATTTTCCGCTTTTATGAAACAATTTATTTCAACCTGCAGCAGTACTAACTTGAAAAGTACTACCCCCTCTTCAAATACAGATTCCAATCCCAGAGGCAACGCTCTACCGCCGTCCACATCCAAACGGAGGCAGCCCGTCCTTTTTTGCCAAAGAAATCACTTGTTGGACTCGGCTGGCTAGGACATAGTTAAATCCTTTTTTATCGGCGATAAATGCGTCTTTTTTTTCAGCCCGTACAAACAGAGCATAGCATGCTCAGGAAGAGCCAAATAACCCATTTTTAATCACAATAAGAACTTCACGGAGTTGTGATCAGTGTCCCTGTAAGTCTACTGCAGTTGCGTTCACACTCATTGTTATCCCTGTTGTGATCAGTGTTCCTGTAAGTCTACTGCGGTTGCGTTCACACTCATTGTTATCCCTGAGCCCCAGGCTCCAAGACTTCAGTGATACTGAGTGTACCTGCACAACATATGGACTGATGTTGCCTGCATCAACATGTACGCTGCCGGCATCATAGACGGGGACGCCATCTATCAACTGAAACTCAACTAGTGATGGCGGTAGTTAAATCCGCTGTAGGAAGTCTGCTCTGATCCCACGCTCGTGTAAGTCTGCGGAGTGAAGAACGCTGAGTCGTCGGGCTCTGGCCAGGACGTGTACAGTGTGGTACACTGTTAAAGGGAACATGCGGTCGCATGAAGTTGACTTTCCGCGAGGCGCTGCTGCGGAAAGCCTGAAAGAATGCCATGCTGATTAGGGAGCGGAGTTTTTTTCGGCATTCTGTCCCCTTGCATGGACCTCATTTTTCACACCCACAAGGCATCGATTACCTCTTCTCGCTGCTGAATTGGCTTTTTTTCCATTCTGTGTTCGCGTTTCGTGCGAAATAAGCAACATTTTCTCCGGACTAGATTATCCATGTGTGAGTGACTTGGTTCATATGCCACTCAACGTCAACGCGTACAGTACACGTTGAGTGGCATCTAGTCCGGAGAAAATGTTGCTTATTTCGCACGAAACGCGACCACGGAATGGAAAAAAGCCAATTCAGCAGCGAGAAGAGGTAATCGATGCGTTGTGGGTGTGAAAAATGAGATCCATGCACGGGGACAGAATGCCGAAAGAAACTCCGGACCATAATCAGCTCGGCATTCTTTCCGGCTTTCCGCAGCAGCGCCTCGCGGAAAGTCAACTTCATGCGACCGCATGTTCCCTTTAACAGTGTACCACACTGTACTTCCGCCAGCGAACACCACATAAAATCCGGTGCTGTTTTCTTTCGCACGGTGACCATTTCCTCTTCAATCACGGACGAACACCACGCGCGTGCGCCTTATCTGTTTTGTTACATTAAAATACAAACCCCCATCGCACACAGAGACACAAACGACTCAGCCATCGTTACCAGGCGCTGAACTCGGTAAGCGCCAATAACAACACACAAAAAGACAAGAGCAGTTAAGACTCGCGACGTCTTCATTTCCTCGTCGCCCGCACTGAAAAAGCGACAGCGGCGCACTGCGCGCCGTCATTTGGAAACGGCAAGCAACGTCCAGCGGAGAGACAAAGACTTCCGTTCCCCGAGGCCGCCGCTGCGGCGGCACGTCGCTGTGTTTACTGCTCTTGTAGTACAACTCTCGCTGGCACTGTTCCAAAACAACGGGGAAGTGAACAAATGAAGCCAAAAAATGAAGAAGACACGAATTGCTTCGCGAAGCTCAAGGTCCGCAAAATGCTCTCAAAAGCGGGTCGCAACACTCTCGTCCATGCAATCAGTAGCCATGTAGCGACGGTGGCGGTCATGGTGATTGTGGCAGTACTGTCCGCCGCTGGTAGAGGCCGCCGGTGTCCCCGCACGACCCACCAAAGTGCGGCGCCGTGTTTCCGGCGTTATTAGTCACCATATATCTTCCAGACGCGCAGCAGCGAGGGAGACGCATCTCTCGTGACAGCCAGCGCCACCTGGGCGTCGGTGGCGGACAGGTCACGCAGCTACCGTAGCGTGCCATAGCGCTACAACGACGCGGCAAAGCCAAGAAGCGTTGCGGGGCAACTCCCCATAACGACCGGAATAAACGCTTCGAGCATGAATAAAACTAGGCGCAAAAGGTGCAGCGAGAGATGGAGAGAAAAAGAAAGCCCTTGAATTGCATGCAACAAAGTGTCGCCATTTAAAAGCCTTCTTCATGAAGGCGAGTTGCGTGTTGTGTCTAAGTAGAATGGTTACGCGAGAAAACAGCGCTCCAAGCTTGCCCGTTTCATGGGCCAGCCAGAGACAAGTGCACTGAGCCAGCTCCATCCATTGCGTGAAAGAAAGTTCGCACAAGGCAACCACGCGCGAGGTTTCGCTCGCAGGGAGGAAATTAACACCTATTCAGGGTTCGAGAAACGCTACAGCTGAGACACGAAAGACAGCGATAGAGGCGAAGATAGCAGGGCCGAATGACCGCTTAAGGGTGCTTAGCATAGGCGTGTATACGCACGGAAATTGCTCCCCAGAAGAAATGGAACTTGATGGTAGTGACACTCACGCACCGTATACAACGTCCCTATGCGGCAGCAGAAATTCGCCAGGACTGAGATGCTTGTGGAGGACAAGAGTTCACGGGACCTTCATTGCATGTAAATCTGCGCAAGATGACAATGAGAAGGCTGCAATATTTTGGCTTGGTTGCTGTAGTCACGCACCGTTAAATAGACTGCAGTTAACCAAGTCCATGGTTCATGGACATCACTTTGAATTGTGAGGCAACTGTGGAATATCGTACGATACTCTTATGGAAATATTGAAGGTAAATATTGGCCCATACTTCCGATGCATAGCAAAATCTTTCAAAGTTGGTACATCGCTCGCAACGTGTTGTTAAGATTGTCATAGGAAACCAACGGGGAACGCTTTTGACGATCGACAAACGTTAATAGCAAAAAAGAAATGCAAGCCTGCAGAGGAGACATCGGAGGATATATTTATTGTTATGCAATCTTAGGGTATATGAAAAAACTTCGCAAAAAACCTTCCCGTTGATACATGCGCGGTTGTCCAGAATTTCTGGGCACGTCCCATTAATAGCAAGTCCAAAACTGAATGGAAGGCTAGTTTGACATTGCCTCGCTTCTCTTGCGGGTTCGCCATGGGCTAGTTTAAGTGGTGAGCACATGTAGGAGGCAGTCGCTAGCTGTCTCACTGTGAGTAAGCTACTGAACCGCACCGTGAGAAAAAGGATGAAAGTTATGAGAGGAGACAGCAAGGTCGGGCACGAAGCATCACAACGCGCTGTACACATTTCGAAAATACAGAAATATATACGCGTTTCGCTTCAATTATAGTCATCAAGAAATTACCCTGCAATGCTAGTTCAAGGAGAGCGCCCTCGTGGGTTTCTGTAGAAGATATCAGCCTACAATGCTAGTACAAGGAGAGCGCCATCATGGGTCTCTGTAGAAGATATCAGCCTACAATGCTAGTCCAAGGAGAGCGCCCTCATGGGTCTCTGTAGAAGATATCAGCCTACAATGCTAGTCCAAGGAGAGCGCCCTCATGGGTCTCCGTAGAAGATATCAGCATACAATGCTAGTACAAGGAAAGCGCCCTCATGGGTCTCCGTAGAAGATATCAGCCTACAATGCTAGTCCAAGGAGAGCGCCCTCATGGGTCTCTGTAGAAGATATCAGCCTACAATGCTAGTCCAAGGAGAGCGCCCTCATGGGTCTCTGTAGAAGATATCAGCCTACAATGCTAGTCCAAGGAGAGCGCCCTCATGGGTCTTGTGAAAAGCCTGCTAGATTCCCGCCGTGGCGTCTGCGCGGCATCCCGCGTCGCTCTCTTTCCCTTTCTCCCGCCTCGGGCGGCGGAGAGACGGCTGGTGGCTAATCGCTGTCATTCGGCCGCAGCTCCGCCCCCGGCTTCCCAAGGGCCTTTGCCATTGGTGACTTTTGGCGGGAATTCGGGACCCGTTGCCTCGAGCGAGCACCGGAGCCTTGCTCTGAGCGCACCCCGGGACGGGGTGACTTGAGTGTGTGTGTGTACCGCTGGAGGACGGCGTCAATAAACGTCTCCTTCGTGAACTTGGAGGCCTGTTTCTTGCGGCGAGCCGCTCTCCTCTCTATAGAGGTTGAACGCCGCCGCAGCGGTGCCCCAGGGTGCGTGTGGTGACGGCTGATCGGGGCCATTGGCTCGCGCGAAGCTCGAACCCGCGGTGGGTAGTGGCCTGTGCCTACTGAGAAACCCACAGTCTCTGTAGAAGATATCAGCCTACAATGCTAGTCCAAGGAAAGCGCCCTCATGGGTCTCTGTAGAAGATATCAGCCTACAATGCTAGTCCAAGGAGAGCGCCCTCATGGGTCTCTGTAGAAGATATCAGCCGACAATGGCAGTCCAAGGAAAACGTCCTCATGGCTTGCTGTCGACAATATCGGCCTGCAATGCTAGTCCACAGAGAGTGTCCTCATGGGTCGCTGTCGACGATGTCAACCTACAATGCCAGTCCAAAAAAGCGCCTTGATGGGCCACTGTCGACAATATCAGTCTGCAATGTTATTTTAAGGAGCTCAAATAGCCTTCAGCGTGCGGACACCTCAACGCACTATCTCTATTTCCAACAGCATCCAAACGGTCCATGCTCCCCAACAGCATATGAACCACAAACAGCCTAAAAGTTGTCTGCGCTCTACAGCCAACTTGCGCCAGTGGATGAGGCTCGCGCTTGTCTCCGCCGCGACTATTCGTAATCATACTTATCGTCAAAAACTCCACCATCACCTCCATCAATAAATTTGCATGAAGACTAGTGTTAACTAATTATACCAGTTTCATTACCACGGCAACTTTTAATTTCGAGCACTAGAGGCCAAAACGTCACCTTCGGAGGAGAAACACGAGTAGTGAAAGAGATAGAGTGAGGGCAAAAATATGAGGACTCGAAATGGCGAATTAAAGAAAGGAGGAAGAGAAGGTAAGGGAAGAGAGGAAGAAAGAGTAGAGAAAGAAAGATGTGAAACCCTTCACACGCACATCGGCGCTTGAACAAGAGCAGAACGAAGAAGGCGACGCAGCCAGCGGCGTCCTCCACAGTCGAGGAAGAAAGAGGAGGGGGCAAGGTGGCGGCTTCGGCGGGCGTGAGGGGCTTTGGCTTCAACCCGGCAATTATGACACATTAAGCCGCTCGCGCGCGCGCGCGCCCGCTCACCCTGGACACGTCGGGGCTCGCCGCTCGGCCGTGCTGGAAGAAGACGGGGCGGTAGAGGTGGAGGGGAGGGGCGGAGGGTAGTGGCGGCGCTGCCACGAAGCGTAGAAGACGTGCCGTCATGCATGCACTCTGTTCGCGGCGGCGTGGCTGACTTCGTGTACCTGTCGGCTGCCTCGGGTTTCGGGCCTGCGCCAGGCAGTAACGTCGTACAGCGCGTGTCTGCGAGATTTCTGCGCCTGCTGGAGTCAGGATTGTTGCACGGACGAGTAATGTGAACCGTCCGCAGTGACTATATATGTACGGATAGTGTTATGCATAAGAACACGGATCAAAGGCAGAGGGAAAGGTCTACCAAGCTTTCTGTCTCAACACTGTTCGTAATTGCGCTTAAGACGCTGCGCATGAAGCAAACGGTCATTCGAATAACTGCGTATTCTCGTGGCCAGTAGGCGTTGTGACGACAGCAGCTTCCTCGATGTTCTGTAACTTTGGATGACGTGACACATCTCACTGTCCCCACGTTCTGGAGATGGGGGAAGACGCAGAACACGTTCTGTGCTCGTGTAACACTGCCATTAACTCCCCTTATTTCCCTTACTCTCCCGATCCTCCGTGGAGTGCTTGGCTTCACTCGGGCACGGCAGATTATCAGCGGGGCCTTGGCGGAGCAAAGCGCTCTTTTTCACGGGGCCTTAGTGCTGAACCCGAACAAAGTTTTTTTAGGCTCCTCCTCGGAAGAACGCGTTAGCTGGAGCTACTGCCAGATGCATGCCAAGAATTTCAACATCAGTTAATAGTGGCATGAACCTGCTCACTGAGACAGCATGTGCACACGTAAAGATTAACACATTTCCCGAATACTTTAGCGAACCTCGTTAGAGGGGAGGAACGTGGGGAGCAAGCTCTATACTGGAGAGCAAGCGATTAATTTCGTGGGAAAATTCCAGTGAGCCCCTCTATTCGCATTTCACCGGTCGAATGGACTCTCTATACAGAGAACCATAGAAGCAGAATTTATTAATTCGTTCATTCATAAACAGAAACGCCCTATACGTGAGACGACACAGCAGCGGTGCGGCTACGAATCATAAACTAAGAGCCTCCTTTGTTGAAATGAATTTGAAATTGACGATGGCATGAGGACAATGGGTTTATAATATATGTCCACAAGCCAAAGCAACACGGCGAGCGATAAGTCAGGACGTAGTAATTTCGACCACGTCAGGTCGTGTATTCAATGCACCGAAAAATCACACGGGGCGTTAATTTCTGCACTTGGCCATAAGCGAGCGGCTGTTGACGCTCCGTCCGGAATCGGTTGCAAGTTCCAGGAGCCGAGCAGCCCGGTCACCAACCGCTGCGTCGGATCTTCACGTCATGTGAGGCAAATTTGGCACACGCGTTTGAAGGCTTCTGCTTACACTGGCGGCGGGCTGCTTTAGAACATCTTACATTAACAGGAAAGGAAAGAGGCCATGCGAAGTGGAAGCCACGGAATAAAGCAATGACCACGAATCATTGCGACTCATGACCGCCCGAAGGTGTTATTCGAAGACCGTCCCACGGCCCGAAGCCGCCGCTAGGGTCCAAAGACCCCTCCTGGCTGTCATCTAGGCGGGAAGGCTAGAACCTTCCCTAAATCTGTTGGACAAATAAAGTTTTACAATGCAAAAAAAAACTCATCAGTAGGATACTACTGATAGTCTAGTCAGTATAGTGTCAACATAGTCGTTCTGCAGTAAACACAGGGCATTCACAAAGAAGGTATTCTAATATATCAACGTAGCCACAGGTGCGACAGGCAAAGGTGCCAGCCAGCAGTTTGTGAATGCAACGCCGAGCCACAGCAAAAAAATAGTACAACAAAAACAAAGAACACAGATTGCAGTTTATTATTATTATTATTATTATTATTATTATTATTATTATTATTATTATTATTATTATTATTATTATTATTATTATTATTATTATTATTATTACCAGTTAGCCTCATGGGTGTTGAGGATAGGCCTTGTTCGCAATATATGTTTACAGGTAGTGCGCTTATGTCTACCCTTTGAGTGTGTCCCTCTGTTAACTTGCGCTATACGAGAGAACATGTCGTGCACCAACAAAGCTGAAAGCAGACTAAAGCGAACTGAAATATAACGTTTTCGTTTCGGTGGAGAGCACCTGACATCGAGATGATAAGCATACATTGATCGTTCCCGTCAATTTCGTCGGTCGTTTCTGTCTGCGTCTATTCTAAGCTATCGGAGCTAAGCGATTGTCTCTGCAGCCGCAGTTCCGAATTCTCGAATAAACGCCGCTGTTTATACCGCGGGACCTATAGCGCGTTGCGCCTTGCAGTAGCGCGGAAGTGAAAGGCGCCTCGGGCGAGTACTTGGAGCGGGGTCCTACTTCACGCGTTAGCCGGCGCCATTTTTTTCCCCCATAAATGACCTCCTCATCCTCGCGGGTCAAGCCTTCGCAATTTGCGCGCTCCCCAGAAGACACGGGGCCCCCATTTTTTGAAGCGGACTCTCGAATTGGATCGCGTGTACGATGATGACGACGTTCAACGCAACAGGCGATCCATTAAACAAAATAACGGTGGGAGAAGCAAAGCGAACACCTCGGGTAGGCGCTGCACTTTTCCCGATAAACAAAAGCCAGCCGCCTTTCTCCTTTCCCCCTCCCAACTGCTACCCTCTCCTTCAGCTTTGAAACAAGAAGAGATAATAGCGGCTATGCACGCCGCTTTACTAAAATGATGCAGCGTTGTAGACGCTATATACGAAGTTTTCTCAGGCGGCCACAAGTGCGCGGAGCTAAAGAGCAGTGCAGAATTTCGACGAGTCGTGTCCAACGCACGCATTCGACGGCCTATTCACCGCAAGCCTGCTGAAAGGCACACACCCCCCTAGGTCTAACCCTAGGCTGACCTAGGTCTAGCCTGGAGCCTATGGACAGCCTAGTAGCCAGCCCTAGGCTCCGGCCCTAGCCCCACAAACACTGCACAGTTTTGCGGAGACAGTACTCGGCCCGCTCTCCTAAGCGCCCCGAGTTGGAAGATTGAGGTGGGGGGAGAGAAATGACTCTTTTTCCCCCGCCGGAGAAAAGATGGCCGAGAGAGAGAGAAGGGGGGGGGGGGGGGGGGGGGGGGGGTCGGTTTCTTGTAGCCGCGGGCATGAGCAGCGAGCGGCAGTCGGTCTCGCAGTGAGCGGGAGAGAGGGAGGTTCCCTTTTAATCACTTAATAGTCGCACCGTGATGTTGAGCTCACGCCTTTCTCAGAGCGCGCACGGAGGCCGATTATGTATATGCGGCGCCGCTGGCTGGTCCGGGGGACCGCCCGAGAATAACACCAACGGCCGCCGCCCGCTGCCGGCGCCGGCGGGGCCGGAAAAAACAGCGACAGCGCATGCACGTAACGACGACACGAGCGCTGCACAGCTAGCTCCGCATTGGTTTGTATCACGGAGATAGTTGCGTGATCGAGGTAGGTTTTGCCGAGTTTACAGCCTCACCAACCTCGTCCTCGCAATGGCAGCGGTAGCTGTGGTGTCAGCATTAGCAGTCATTGTAACGCATGCGGCAAAACTTACGGCTCAACGACTCCGAGCCTGCGCATTATGACATATGAGAGCAGAGCATCTGTGTTCACCTGCTGAGAAGTTATCAGAAGCAGCAGCAGCAAAAATGGTACAGTATTGGTGATAGCAACCGTAGCAGCTGTAGTAACAGCACAAGAAAACAGTACCTGTAAATAGTGTCAGTAACAGCAATGGCAGTAGAACTAAATCGAAGTTTACTAACTTCCACCCATATGATCATATCCTCACCATGAGAGTGGATCATTTGCCTGATGGCCAACGTATTTATATTACGTAACCTGGGGCATCCCCGTTAAAGGCTTTCTCTCAACGCCTTCCTTCTGAAGTCCCAGTGCTCCATCCCAAATTTTTATTTATTTATTTGAAATACTTCCAGTCTCTAGTTGAGACCTTAGAAGGTGGGCATAACACGTATCACAGCAGAGGATAACATTTCTAAATGTGGCTGTGCGAAAGACAGCTATAAATTAGACAGTTCATATCACAGAAAAAAAACTCAAAAGAAGTTGACAGATTTGCTCAAGTAACTGAAGAAAAAACATGCTTGTTCGAAAACATGAACATTAACATGGGCACAACACGTCGTGTACTCGTTAAAATAGACAAAAATGCAGAAAAAACTTTCTAACCACTCAGTTTTAAAACACGGCTTCTAGTTCGGTACAAAAATTTGAAAATGAATCGGCGTTAGTTATGGATTCGTCTAGACGGTTCCATTCTCTTGTTACAAGCGGGAAGAAAGAATTTTTGAAAGTGTCACTGTGATAAGCATATTCGGTTAGCGTATACGCGTGCTGGTTTCTTAATGCACGTTTTAGTGACAGTGAAATGTACTTTGATGAATCGATCTTAAAAGTGTTATTAAGGAGCTGATAAAGAAATTTTTGTCGCGCGCGCTTTGCCCTTGTTGACAGCATTTCAAGCCTGGAGATTTCAGCTAGCTGAGTCGTTTTTTTTTTGTATCTGTTGTGAATAAACCTCACTGCTTTACGTTGAATTCTTTCAAGTCGCGAAATATTGGTTACAGACTGAGGAAACCAAACAGTGTTAGCATATTCTAGTACAGGCCTAACAAACGTTTTATAAGCTAAAAGTTTAGTTTGTGTTGGCGCAAGACGAAGACAGTGAAAACGTTGCGGAGGCGATAAAACTACGCATGAACGCCACGCCACGGTTGTCATCGTATTAAAGCGTCCGCGTAGTTTGGAATATCTCCGTCACCCTGAGCGTAAAGAACAGTTCTTAGGCGAAACGAAACGCTGAATGAACAAGCTAACATCTAGAACGCATTCTTAAAGGGTTATCCAATCTACAGGCAACGTCAGCGTAAAATATGAAACCGATGTTGCAGATCACCTTGAAAACCAACAGAAGTCTGTGGAATTCGTATCTGACGTACGTCATCCATCTCTGCTTCATGTGATGCCCAGTTTCTGATTTGTTGTGCGCCTACTTTTTCAAACGTAAGTTAATCGTGAGGGATCATTTGGCTAAAATATGTAGCTGCTAGTAGCCAACAGAGAGGAGTTGGTGCTTCTCCAACAATGGTTGATAAGAAATTGAGTTATCGGTAACTATATGCTCGTCCTTGGGACGGGCTCTTGATTCTTGCTACATGTTAGAGTGAATACAGCTTCGTGTTCATCGCCCCACCCGCAAAAGCGCCTCACCAACGCTGGCTGCGGGAGTCACGCGGCAAAGGCAGTCATCAAGGTCGTTTTCTCTGAACATGGACGGGAGGCGGAGCAGGTAACCAGACAATGGCAACAGCAAAAAAGCTAATTACCCTCGAAGAAGCCGCCGCCGGGGGCCTTTCGCCCGCAGCCGCGCAGTTGGCAACATCAGTGAAACACCATTAAGTCGACGCGCGTCCCTCCTCGCTGACCGTGTCGAATCGGACCGGACGTCGCTGGCCGGGGCATCGCGATTCAGAAGGACGCTCCTACCATAGTTGTATTGCGGGTCATCGTTATTTTCCGGCGAAAAATTGCCGTTTTACCGCTGGAATCGCAACAGCGCTTCCTTCAGCGGAAACATGTGCCGTGGAACTTGGTCTGCTCAGAAATCCTCCTGGACATGCCGGCGCCCATTGCCGAGATTGACGCACGCGACAGTCAACGAAAACAATTAAGGAATTGACCGTTTGCGCCCACTCGCCGGACTGACCGGATGTGCTTGTACTGCTCGCGCACGATGCCTCATTCTTGGAAACACTCAATGCCAACACCAACGTTTGATCGCTCTATTTACGCAAAACTACCTTTGCTTAGGTGACCCAATGGCTATGGCGCTCGGCTGCTGACCCATAAGACGCGGGTTCGATCCCGGCCTCAGCGGTCAAATTTCGATGGAGGCGAAATTCTAGATGCCCGTGTACTGTGCGATGTCAGTGCACGTTAAAGAAACCCAAGTGGTCGAAAGTTCCGGAGCTCTTCACTAAGGACTCCCTCATAGCCTGAGTTGCTTTGGGACGTTAAACCACCACAAGGCAAATTAAACCGGCCTTAGCCATTTATAGGACACGCCACTGATTCCATTTGTTGGCAGCTGTGGTTTCGTTGAAGCAGTAGAGGACGTTTCCTTAACACGTCCAGCCTTTACGGACGACAGAGCCTGATACCAAATCAAGAAGTAGACATTTATCGAGGGCCGCAGACACTGCAAAGCATTTGTTCTCCACTATAAAAATCCATAAGTCCGTAAATCTACCCACGGCAGGCTTACATTTTTTCCATTTAACTTTTTTGCTATCTTCAAAAGCGTTCCCTACTGGTTTTCTACGGCAGTCTTAACTACTCGATGCGAGCGATGGACAGACTTAAAAAAAAAGAAAGATTTTGCTACGCATAGGAAGAATGGACCATCACCTCCAATGTTTTCATAACTGTGCATTACAATATTCCACAGTTGCCTCACAAGTAAAATTCATGTCCAATAACCCTGATACCCCAGGGCAGTGGCGTATCGCTTAACCGCTGCATCACTGCGCCAGGAGTGGTACGAGGACTCTCTGCGATATATGAATATGAAGTAGATAATGGCCCAATCCTCATATATAAGCACTAGCTTCAACACAATCAGCAGCAACAGAAAATGCGAACGCATTCAAATGATAAGGGAGTAATTACTCCCTTATTAAAAATTCTACTCCACCTTGGGGGATTCGCCAAAACATTTGACCAGCATTAAAACGATCCACCGACGATCACCTATGAGTTTTTAATGTTGTTACGGATGCTCCTCAAAACAGGAACGACCCTTCCAAAAATGGTCCATAGACAGTCTATAGACTTCTTATAGACTCTATTGCGTCCCTATAGATATTTCTTTCTATCTATGCATAGTCTATAGACAAAGTTCCACTAAATGTGTATGGCCATATTTCTATCGATTGTCTATAGACTGTCGATAGGGTTTGTAATGCCTATAGACTGTTCTCCAGGGTTTGTCTATAGAGAGTCCATAGCCTTTATAGACAGTCTATAGGCTGTTTAAATGAATTTTTGCAAGGGAATTGCGACACTGGCTGCTTGCCATACGCATCGTGTTTCGAGCGAGAAGCCTGGAAAGAATGAAACAGTCACGCTGCGCTATCCGTACGATCAGCAAACACGGCCGCATCGAAGTGGAAGGTCAAATGCCAGAAGTGGACACGAGAACAAAGAAAAGAGGCGGTGACCGCGCACAGCTTGCAGGCGCCATGGAGTCAAAGGAAGGTGTCAAAACTGAGCCCTTAGTATGGGAAAACGGAGAGGCGGAAAAAAAAAAACCAGTGGAAGAGCCGACCGCGAGATGTCATCACCGAGGTCAATTCGCAACGAAAGATCAATACCGCTAAGAATACAAAAACAAACAGCGAGCTCTGCTGGAGGACACACACGTGGCAGAACCACGTTTTCATCTGCATTAAGAAGCTCTCTCAACTCAAGCTAGCTTAGGGCGGCGCTTTCAAGACAACCTCCCCTCCCCGCTTTTGTTCTTCGCAGGCGGGTACACTCCGTAGTGGCAAGCATGGCAGCATGCACTAGCGCAGATAGGATTGTTGTCCACTCGTTCCCTGCTTACTACGTGGCAGTGCTGGTATACTGTTTCTTGTCAGACATAAAAAGAAGAACCGAAGCATCCCACGGTAATATGCACTCTTTTTGGTAGCTTGAATTTTCATGCTGTGTGTTACGCCTAAACGGGAGTAAAAAAAAAAAAAAGAGAACGTTGCCCTCTAGCGCACTCCCTTTTATAGAACGGTTTGCGCCAGAGGAATGCTTACACCCGTTTTACTCCTTACTGCTTAGGGTGTATGTGTGGTGTACAGAAGGGGAACGATATTCGGAAGATTTTATTCAGACATAGTTTTGAGGGTACCAAAACAGAAATAATAATTATCACTAATATTACTTTTTTCCTGTTGCGTCTCCACATGGAGGAATCTATAATCTTCGCTTAGCCTATCAAAATGTGACATTGTTTATAAGGCAACTATTTTTTCTGCTTCTATTCGACATTAATTCGTCGCCGTTGTCGTTCTCATCGCGACCATTTTCAGAGGAGCCAAGTCCACTGCAGGCAAAGGCTTCTTTCAGAAAAATAATATTCCTTTCTCGCGCCAGCGTCCGGTCGACCTATCCTTGGAAATTTCCTAATTTGCTCAATCTACCCAATTTTTCTGCCGTCCTCAATTATACGCTTTCCTTTGCTTGATGCCCTGAACAGACAGCTCTTAGTCCCCTCGACCTAGGCGAAGACCCAGGACGTTTCCCCTGGGCCTGGACACAGAAGAGTTTGAGCGTTGCAACAGCGGTCGGCGCCGGCCAGCAGTGCGAAGCTTCGACTTCTGAGAGGCTGCTCAAAATGCCGAAGCTAGTTCTGCTCAGCTTACACAGCTGCGTCGAAGAATATTTATACAGACCCCGAAAGATGAATGCGGACGGAACTGTTGGGAGCAGCAGGACATTCACATATATGGCACAACCGTGCTTGTCACCCTGCATTTCTTAGTCCGAGTCCCGTATAGAGTCTCCGCAGCGCAACTTGTCCAGCTGCTTGAAACTCCTCGTAGGCTACGCACGCGGAATCCGATTGATGTCGCTTCTAGTTGAGGCCAGTACACGGGCGTCATCGTGACGCACGTATATCCAGCTGCGTTTTCTTTGCCGACTGTTCTGCCCGCCAAGTTACACGCAACTGCATCTATTTTATAGGCGAAAATCACATAACCGATTAGCGTATTCTGCTTATTTCACTCAGGGCCAAACCAACGCCTCCGTCAAACCGAACACGCTACAGTCATCTGTGCAGTACGCATAAGCGCACAAAGAATTAGTTCCCAGCTTCAACCGGCGGTCTTCCTCTAGCTGCAAGTGCATTGCGCACACACCACAAACACACACGCGCGCGCATGCCCACACACACAAAGACGCAGACTCGTCTTGGGTGGGCAGCCAAACTGGTCGCGCAAGCCACACGGTACGTCTTCAGGCGGGAGGGAATTCAACCGGCAGAAAGCGCGCTATCTGCCCCCCCCCCCCCCCTCCTTCTCCTCCATCAGCACAGCCAGCATCTACCGACAAAGACCTCAGGTGTGCCGTTGCAGGGGGCGCGCGCTCTCGCCCTGAGAGCGATCGCCTCCGGCCGGCGCAGGCGCGGATGGACAGGGAGGTGTTACTACGCGCCCGCCTTAATACGGGTCCAAGCTATTTTCGCATCAGCATCGGTGCATTCTTTTTTTGCGAGACCCTTGCGTGTAGGCAGAATGGGGGCGTGGCACTTACGTAAGTGTGATTCGGGCCTCCATATAAGGTGCAATAAGAACTACGGTTAATAGGGACGGAAGACACTGGCAGTAAAGATAGGTTCGTTCTTCTTGGTCGTGGTGAGATTTCGTATAACTCGTATACCGGGCTCCACCACCGGGTGCCCCACCGTCCGAGACGAGACGGTATAACAGACGAGATCCGGCAAAACTTGACTGAAGGAAGGAAAACTGAAACTTTATACAGGGATTCACATATTTACAACAGAATAAACGGCAAGCATGATTACATGGAACTGGCTAAGGGAAAATCTTCCCTCCTTGGCATCGCCAAAGATGCAAGGGATCTAAATCTAGCTCAGAACGCCTTTTCCCGGCTCCGGACCTGGTTTTAAAGACCTAGGAGACTGGCCCACCCCTTGCATCACCCAATCACAAACAACTAACACCTGATTGGTTCAAAAACTGTATGGCACGCCTTCCCGCTTCGGCAAGGTTCAAAACCCTTTCCCTAAAATGCCCAACACGAAAAGAACATCAAAATAGCTATACGAACATGGCATTCCGGGAATAGACACTCGAAATGATTGGCCCACCAGGTTTAGGTGGCACGCCCCATGCCTTCACAGTATTGCTCACACTCTCGCCCCCAGAAGAAAAAGCAAAAACAACCTCCCATTGTGCCCGCAGGCGCAATCGTTTTCCTTTGACTCTCGTCCGGCCCGCAGCTGTTCCGCATTTAGTCCTGTCATCGGACCACAGCGGGGCGCCTCTCGTGCGCATACGCGGCTTAGCTTGCCGCTGTTACGGACGAGGCGCGACAACATTCCGGGAGGGTCCCAACAACTGGGAGTCGTCTCTCGACAGATGCTTCAAGGAGGCGCCGGCGTGTCCGCGGTGCCACTAATGCACGCGGCGGCGTCAACGAGGGATCCGCATCTGTTGTTTACGGGGGTTAAAATGGACGTCCGCCGCCCGGGACAATTCCCCGAAACCGACGTCCCCATTAGCTCACGGCACGGGACCCCCCCGCGAGACGCAACGACAGTGTGTCGGGTGCCGGCAAGGGCGGCGGGCCGCGGCGCCGCGAGCCATCGGCGGTGGACGCGGCTGTGTTTGTTTAAGGCGAGCAGCTAAATGCTCCCGCCTCGGAAAGAGACCCCGTTTTCCCGTAATGAAACCTGCGCGAGGGCAGCGTCGGCCTTTCGGTCCCCGCGCAGCGTTGTGCAGCGCAGGTGCCTGACCTTCGAAGCCGAGTGGGCCCCCATTAGGGCTGTTCATCACTGTCGCAGAGACAGCAGGAACCACAATGTGCCGGAAGTGGCGAGAGTGTGTTGGGGACGCGTCCTGGCAGCCCACGGACTGGGCGCGTGATCGACCTCACAGTGATTCAACGCAGCTGCCCATTCGATCCCTTCACACGCCCCCCCTAAGATTCTACCAGGGGCCCAAATGGCACCTTGTAGAATTATAACACAACGAGGGATCCCTTTTCGCCTATAAAATCGCTCTGAGGGCGACCTAAGTAGTGGGGATACTACTGCAAACACATCGCAACGCTGCAAACAAATTGCGACACTGCAAACAAATTGCGACACTGCAAACACATTGTGACACTGCAAACACACTGTGACACTGCAAACACATTGCGACACTGCAAACAAATTGCGACACTGCAAACACATTGTGACACTGCAAACACATTGTGACACTGCAAACACATTGCGACACTGCAAACACCCAAACGAGCGGATTACACCGCAGTTCCAGTTACTGCCACAGCACACGTCACTGGGTTTGCTCTTTGGTACACATGTCCTCTCTTCCTTGCCCCCCGGCGTGATCATTGCTGTCTGCCTCCCAGCTGTCGTTCGGCAACCTAGACAGCGCGTCAGCGTTACCGTGAGCGCTCCCTTTCCTGTGTTTTATTGACACATTATATCTCTGTAGGGCAAGTGCCCAACGCGTCAGCTTCGCTCCCTGAGGCGTGGTGAGAGTAAGAAAGGAGAGGGGGTTGTGGTCAGACACCACAGTAACCTGAGCGCCGAACAACCAGAGGTCGAACTTCCCCAGCCCCCAGATGACTGCAAACGCCTCTCTTTCTATGGTTGACCATCGAGCCTGCGTTGGAGAAAATCTGCAACTCGCGAACGCAATTGGCCGCTCGGAGCCATCCGCGGCACACTGGGAGAGACAGGCTCCCGCCGCAACCGCTGAGGCGTCCGTGTACAGCCAAAACGGCTTGCCAGCATCGGGCGTCCCGAGAGCCGCAGCTTCACAGAGTGCCGCCTTGAGTCGCTGAAACGCACTTTCAGCTTCCGCGGGCCACGGAATTTTGTTAGGAATCCTTTTCCCCGTTAGCTCTGTCAGCGGCGCTGCCACCTCCGCATAGTTGGGCACATAGCCCCGGTAATAACCGCACAGCCCGAGCGCGCTACGGAGCTCTTTCTTCGTTTTCGGTGCCCTCAGTCCCCTAATGGCTTTCAATTTTTCGGGATCGGGTGCGTGATTTCCCGAGCCCACTATGTGTCCCAAGTAACGGATTGACCCTTTCGCCACCTGACACTTTTCCAGCTTAACTTTCAGGTTCGCCCTCTCTAACGCTGCGAAGACGGCGTGCAAGTGTCGTATGTGGTCAGGCAACGCCTCGCTGAACACGGCGATGTCGTCTAAGTACGCACACGCGTAGGCAGAATGCGGGAGTAAAAGCTCGTTCATGGCTCTTTGAAACGTCTGGGCCGCGTTTTTCAGCCCAAACGGCATTACCGTCCACGCAAACTGCCCCCGATGGCAGACAAAAGCGGTGAGTAGCTGAGCCGACTGTGCCAGGGGCACCTGCCAATACCCTCTTCTAAGGTCGAGGAGCGTAATGTACTTAGCCCTTCCTACGCTCAGAATGAGCTCCTGCTGCAACGACATCGGGTAGGCATCTGCCACTGTCCCCGCATTGAGCTTTCTAAAGTCCACACACATTCTCATCGACCCGTCCTTTTTGGGGACACAGACCACGGGATGGGCGTGGGGGCTTTCGCAGGGAAAAATCAGACCCATCTCAAGTAGCTCATCTACTTGCTTGCCCACTTCGCATTTTAGGCTTGCGGGTATTCGATAAGGGTAACCTGACCTCGGTGTGAAGCCCTCCTCTAAAACGATCCTGTGTTCTCCTATTTTCGCTACTCCCGGCTTGTCGTCGAATAGGCCTCGGTGTTCGGTGAACACTTTGCGAATGAGGTCGCCTTCCTCCGCCTTCAGATGGGCCGTCATGTCCTTGGGGAGGACCGATACTGTAGCCCGCGTTGACACCGATCGAGGCACGTACTCTACTTCGCCAAACGCCCTGTCCTCATCAAATATCACCCCAACTGTCATTACGCGCTTCTGATACGGCCGTAGTTTGCTGGCGTGTACTAATTTTCGGGCACCTCCTGGCATCTGCACGAAGTACGAGTGTTCGCGATACTTTCCGTCAACGCTGCCCGGCCCTTTCCACTGCGGGAACATTTTTCCAGGACGTTGCTCGTCAAACACCAGCACACTGTCTCCTATCTGAAAAGTTTTGTCCTTCGCCCGCCTGTTGTACTGGGTCGCGTACGCGTTCTGCTGCTTCGAGCTCACTAATTGTGCCACCTCCGCTGCATGTTCTAGGCGCCTCTTCAGCTCCCGCATATACTGTGATGGGGACGGCCCCAGCATAGCTGGTACACTTATCTGTCCCGCCCAGCTGCGCTTTAAAACCACCAGCGGACCGGTTGGTTCTCGCCCGTACAGCATCTGGAACGGGGCGACGCCCGTCGTGTCATGTGGTACCTCGCGGTACGCCCATAACAAGAAGGGCACAAACTTGTCCCATTCCTTTCCTTCCTCCTGGATGATATGATACAGCATGTTCTTAAATGTCCGGTTCCAACGTTCGACCGCGCCGTTACTTTCGGGGTGCCCCGGCGTTGAAAACCTTGGCGAGCAGCCTAGCCTCTTCAGAAACTCTTGTGTGAGTTCGGCCGTAAAGTTTGTCCCGCAGTCTGAGGCGACTACTTCCGGAATTCCCGTCCGGCTGAACACCGTCAGGAGCGCGTCACAGGTGGCCTTCGCACTGAGGGAGCGCAAGCACACCACCTCAGGCCATCGTGTGCACAAATCGATGATGCACAACGCGTACCTGTGACCCCTTCCTGAGGGTGGATCCAATGGACCTATAACGTCGACGTTGACCTGTTCGAACGGGTATCGAGGCCTCGTTAGCGGTTCTATCGGCACTCTGTCCGTCTGGCGGCGATCCGCCCTGGTCTGACACCCATGGCAGCTGTTACAGTATGCCCTTACATCCCCTTCAATACCTGGCCAATAAAACGTGTACTTGATTCGCGCCTTAGTTTTCCTGAATCCAAGGTGACCGCCCCAGTTTGATTCATGGGCTAACCTAAGTACTTCTTGACGTCGGGATTTAGGGAGCACCAGCTGCATTACTGGTTGCCCCAGCAAGTTTTCCTTATGGTAGAGGAGACCGTCTACTTCAGTTATGCCACCTTTCCCAGCCCTGGCGTTTTTCCACACTTCTTGCAATGTGGCGTCATTGCGCTGCTCCTCCCTGAAAACCGCCGAGGCGCTGCTTTCCTCGGTTACACTACGAGCTGTGTCTTCGGCGATTAGTGCGCCGCTCTCGCTTGCCCTGCCGACCACCGCGTGCACTTCCGCGTGGGGAGTTACGCCCTCCTTGACTGGTTTCTCTTCTAGCGGCCCGTGTAACTTGTCCCGTTCCACCCCCACGTGGTCTGCCACCTGACCGTCGTTCGCCTCTACTAGCCCTTTCATATCACACTCCTCCCTCAGTGACTCCCATGCTTCCTCCGAAAGCAAACAGTCCGTTCTCGACGCTAGCTTGTCGGTCAGAGCGCATACCACTGGCACCGCTTCTTTAATCTCGGAGAAAATGCCTGCCCCGCGGTTTAACATCAGGGGCACAACTGCAAGCTTAGCCCGTACCTTTTCACCAAAGGCTGACACCAATTCGATGGACCCATGTGGCTCCACCAGTCCCGGGGGTACTATGCTCTCCCGCACAACCGTGATTTCTGCGCCTGTGTCCAGAATTGCATTAATTTGCCTATTCTGACAAGACAGAGTTATCGGTCTTAGTTCGCTTTGTGCGGCCGCTCGTGCCTGTGTCGCCACCCGTGCAGTAAGGCTTTCCCCTTTAGCGTTAAGCGCTTTCGTGGGTGTTCGTCCCGAGCCATGCGGGCATTCGGCCCTCCTGTGACCCATCGACCCACACGAAAAGCACCCTTTATACTTCTGCTTCGTGTCCGGCCTTTGTATTCCTGTCGCCTCCCGTTTGGGTTGGTACGTATCTCGCTTTCCGTCTCGACCATTTGAGCTCTCCCCCTTTTTCTGCTCGTGCTTTTTCACTGCGCTGTTCTTTCCCTGCGCTTCCTCGAACGTCTGCAGTAATGCCGCCAACGTTGGCGCTTTCTTCCATCCCTCACCCTCCTGCAAAGTTACGTATCGAAGGGCGTCCTCAGACAGGGTGTTCTTTAGTTGGTCCGCCACTAGCAACTCAACAATTCCCTCCAACGTTTTCACCCCCCTTTCCTCCACATAGAAATTGAGATAACTCTGCAGGCGAGTCGCAAACGCCCTCCAGCTCTCATTAGGCAGTTTTTTCGATGTTATGAACCTTCTGCGATATTCTCCCGCTGAGAGCTTAAGCTCTTCTAGCACCACTTTCTTCAGGACTTCGTACTCCTTATGCTGCGAAGGTGTCAAGCGCGTCGACAAGAACCGCACCTTATCCACTATTAGCGGAAATACAATTTGGCCCCACTGTTCCTTCGGGACCGCGTAGGCCTCCAGGGTGTGTTCAATCGACTCGAACCAGACAGGCACTTCTGCCTCTGCCGGGAACTTCGGGAGCACTCCCGACAACCATTTCGAGTACCGACAGAACTCCGCTCGCGAGTCGCTTCTCTCCAACGCCGTGGCGTTCTGCTCCAGGCTTACTCCTTTGTTGCTTGCTTGGAATTTTGCAAGTTCAAGCTGGACCTCGAGAGCTCGACGGTGCTCCTCAGCAGCTCTGGCCTCTTCTTTTTTAATTTCCAGAGCCATCTTGCTAATCTGAGCGTCAGACACAGACGAACTGTCCTCCGAAACAACCGTTTCCTCTCCCTCACTCATCGTGCTCGCTTTCCGCCTGTCCGGGTTTAAGTGTGCGAACCGGGTGTTCATGCACTCCCAGACCGCCTATCCAGACAGCAATGCCCCCGCCAAGGTGAAAGGCAAAGAGGACTCACCCACTGATGAGATGCACCTCGCTGGCGTCCGACTTTCGTCGCTGTCGCTGTCTCTCTGTCGCCGCCCGCTTCCCCACGCAGCTTCTCCCGACCGGCTACCGCCTTGCGCTGCTGGTCCACCCTTGGAGTCTCCGCTGCTGGTTCCCTTGGAAGCTGCCGATTCCTGCCTTCAGCTCTTGCTCCTCCTCAGCCGCCGATGCTTGGCCCGTTGCCGGAACGTCGTCTCTTCCTCCTTTGCTATCTCCTGATAACGAAAGGATCCTGCTCGACTGCGCCAGTAAAGATAGGTTCGTTCTTCTTGGTCGTGGTGAGATTTCGTATAACTCGTATACCGGGCTCCACCACCGGGTGCCCCACCGTCCGAGACGAGACGGTATAACAGACGAGATCCGGCAAAACTTGACTGAAGGAAGGAAAACTGAAACTTTATACAGGGATTCACATATTTACAACAGAATAAACGGCAAGCATGATTACATGGAACTGGCTAAGGGAAAATCTTCCCTCCTTGGCATCGCCAAAGATGCAAGGGATCTAAATCTAGCTCAGAACGCCTTTTCCCGGCTCCGGACCTGGTTTTAAAGACCTAGGAGACTGGCCCACCCCTTGCATCACCCAATCACAAACAACTAACACCTGATTGGTTCAAAAACTGTATGGCACGCCTTCCCGCTTCGGCAAGGTTCAAAACCCTTTCCCTAAAATGCCCAACACGAAAAGAACATCAAAATAGCTATACGAACATGGCATTCCGGGAATAGACACTCGAAATGATTGGCCCACCAGGTTTAGGTGGCACGCCCCATGCCTTCACAGTATTGCTCACACTCTCGCCCCCAGAAGAAAAAGCAAAAACAACCTCCCATTGTGCCCGCAGGCGCAATCGTTTTCCTTTGACTCTCGTCCGGCCCGCAGCTGTTCCGCATTTAGTCCTGTCATCGGACCACAGCGGGGCGCCTCTCGTGCGCATACGCGGCTTAGCTTGCCGCTGTTACGGACGAGGCGCGACAACATTCCGGGAGGGTCCCAACAACTGGGAGTCGTCTCTCGACAGATGCTTCAAGGAGGCGCCGGCGTGTCCGCGGTGCCACTAATGCACGCGGCGGCGTCAACGAGGGATCCGCATCTGTTGTTTACGGGGGTTAAAATGGACGTCCGCCGCCCGGGACAATTCCCCGAAACCGACGTCCCCATTAGCTCACGGCACGGGACCCCCCCGCGAGACGCAACGACAGTGTGTCGGGTGCCGGCAAGGGCGGCGGGCCGCGGCGCCGCGAGCCATCGGCGGTGGACGCGGCTGTGTTTGTTTAAGGCGAGCAGCTAAATGCTCCCGCCTCGGAAAGAGACCCCGTTTTCCCGTAATGAAACCTGCGCGAGGGCAGCGTCGGCCTTTCGGTCCCCGCGCAGCGTTGTGCAGCGCAGGTGCCTGACCTTCGAAGCCGAGTGGGCCCCCATTAGGGCTGTTCATCACTGTCGCAGAGACAGCAGGAACCACAATGTGCCGGAAGTGGCGAGAGTGTGTTGGGGACGCGTCCTGGCAGCCCACGGACTGGGCGCGTGATCGACCTCACAGTGATTCAACGCAGCTGCCCATTCGATCCCTTCACACTGGCCTTGCGTTCAAGATTACTCTTCCGGTCGAGAGCAGGGTACCCTTGCGCGGATCGTACAAATGAAGCCCTGTCGATGCGGATGCGAGGCAGGAAGCGAGCTTCGTCCGCAAGAATAAACAGCTTCCCGCCTTGATCATGTCCCAAATTTAGCTCGACGAGCAGATCTTATCTCTGATACTGCGATGATAGCCTCTGCAATGTACTCCACGTTAGATACCGTGTTCCATTCCTTTGTTTCTATTTTGTTGTTGCTTTATTTTCATTTCGAACGTACGTGTATATGAAATTTTCTTCCAGCTTATCCCAAATATGCTCCCTTGATTAAAGGCAATCAGAAAATTAAAAAAAAAATCTTAGTTAATATAGTGAATTCCAGATGTGGCGGAATGGTGCCATAGGTGCATATAGATATACCCTGATTCACCCAGTTCAAAGTGTACTGTGCTTGATATGCTCACAGCGTCTGAGCAGCGGATGACTGAGCAATAAGAGCAGTTCAAATTACGCAGGGACTTCTCAACAGTGTAGGCCAATGCCATGACGGCACTGGCGAGCGCGAACGGCCGCGGTGGATGTTACCTTAACTATCTGTTCTGGTCACACACACGAAAATTCTCAACGTGAGCGGAAGATGGTTCCCAACAACCTTTCTCTCACTCTGGACAGCTTACAGCCGTAACAGCGGCCTTACGATAAGCGGGGCTTGCTGTTCGTCTCTAGCATCGTTTGTCCAAAGCTACGACAAAAAGAGAGAACAAATTAAACCTTGAAGCCCACTTACCACATTTAAAAAAAAATCAAGCTATAGCATTTGGAACTCCCCCCCCCCCCCCCCAAATATTCTAAAGAACCCCCCAAAATGTGGATGTAGGCCCACCCCATAAAACCCTGTCCCACGGTGCTGCTGTTGACAAAGCAGCGCTTGCGCCATAATTGATTATCATATCATTGTCACTATTGGCTCTTCTCAGTGTGGACAAACATCCTGAGTTGCTCTGGGATCTTAAGCCCCATACTACCATAAACCACGCACAGTAAAGAGTTTGAAATGAATGGAAAAAAATTCAAATCCAGTTTTCTTACCGATAAATGCTTCTTGTGTCGCCGTAAAAACGTCAACACAAAGAAAAAGCCAGAGAATCAATTTTTACTGCGAACGATAAATGGATGGACAGTGTCCTCCTAGAGCTGAAGGCGGGCATACAACGACAAATCGTGTACGAGACAGCTGCAGCTTAAAGACAAATTACGGCACGACAAGACGCGATGCTTGAAACCGCTGGGCTGCGAAAGAAGCATTGGAATACCATAAGGTGCATAACTAAATGCACGATCGCAGTTCGCTTGCTGTCCGAGCAAGCGAGACAACGTCTAAAATACGCCAGGACAATGTATGCCATTTGTTTGCAATTCAGTCCGGTCACAGTTAACCCGTAGCCGGGAAATGTCCACAGTTCGACATTCTCATACATCTGGATCAGAAGCCTAACGTTCTAGGACATGTCCGGTTACAAAAGCTGCGGCAGTCCCGGCCCTTGAAGACCCCCCCCCCCCCCCTCGCCCCCCCGCCGGCCCCAGATGGGGGAAGTGCAGGGTACGATCCCCACTGCCGCCAAGTACCCGCCGGTGATACAATGGGTACAAGCTTTTCCTGGCCTCGTGCCCGGCTTATTTGGGGTGAAATGCTTGGATAAACGGGTACTTGACCCCACGGTTGAGTAGATAAAAAAACAATTTGTGCCATGGCGCTCTTTTGCCACAGATGTTCTTGCGCCGCAAAAATCCCTCATCATCATCACTGAGACTCCCTGCTCCTCCTCCTTCCTCGCACAATTTACTCCTTATTGGTCACAGAATGTCAGTGATCAATATGGGGCTGGAGGGTGCTACTTTATCTAGATATGTTTTGTAGCCCACTTTACTCCAACGCTTTAAGTGTTCCTTCAAAGTAGTTCAGATAAATAAAGAATAACAATACCCTAAAACGAAATAAAAATACAGTTAACAGCAATTAATGCAAGGTGCCGATAACGGAGCACAAAAAAAGTATCTTTCGATGGAATGCCTCCTCCAGCACGTCACACGTACGGCGCTGGATTGGGACGCTACACTCGCTGTTGCGCCCTGCAGTGCTTCACATGCATCGACGCACGACTGGGATTACGCGGCAGAAGAAGGACGGGGCTGCAGCACACACACGTGGGGAATGAAACATTGGGGGGCGAGTCTCCTCGCGATCGGCCGGCAATGCGAGGCCGGGAGAGGCCATCGGATAAATGCAGGCGCTTCACTCGTGGGCGATGTCCGCGGCGAGGCTTGTAATTAGAGGCGGAGACCCCCGACGCCTTCTCCCGTGAGAGACGTGGTCCGGAGCTGCCGCTGGGCAAGTGCACCCCCCCCCCCTCTCTCTCTCTCTCTCTCTCTCTCTCTCTCTCTCTCTCTCTCTCTCTCTCTCTCTCTCTCTCTCTCTCTCTCTCTCTCTCTCTCTCTCTCTCTCTATCTATCTATCTATCTATCTATCTATCTATCTATCTATCTATCTATCTCTCTCTCTCTCTCTCTCTCTCACACACACACACACACACACACACACACACACACACACACACACACACACACACACACACACACACACACACACACACACACACACACACACACACACACACACACATATTCGCATGCAAAGCTATGCCCAATTGTTCATGGAGGTTGCTGGTTTTTACCGGCGCAGAGTATCAAAATTTCCTTTCTACTCTACTCGCTGTGTATTGTTTTGTGTCCCACATTGTTTTTACAACTTACAGTATTATCAGGTGAATCTCTTACGCGTTGCCGTCTTATCTGCTTATTTAAAGATGCCTGCAGCGCCACGAAGGCACTGTAGCAGGGAGGAGGTGCAGCGAAATAAAATATTTTATGTGTGACAGTCATATGGTGTGACATTCGGACAACACATGAAATATCCATAGTGCACAATGAAAACTAACGCACACAATCGCGTGCATAGAGTAAGACTGTTAATACCGAATCAGTTTAAGAAGAAACGCACGAAACCGTACCGTGATGTCGAATTTTTACTTTGTCAACTTGTCAACGAAAGCATGAGAGAAAGGCTGACAGTGATCATTATGGGGATTACCGACGGTCGTAACATGACTGCGATCTCAACGGGGTGCTACCTCGAATACTTGCTCCGAGATAAACGTCAACATACTGCGCAACCAAAACCTCGCTCCTCCCGCACTCCGACTAGAATGTTGACCACAGTCGGGCTTGAGCCATCAAGTTGGGCATGGCTTGCCTGTAGCTAACCACTTTGAACTACTTGTCACCGCACCTGAATCACCTTTTGATGCTAACATTTGAACACCTTCAAATGAGTGTTTATAAATGGGCAGTTCGGTGACTGCTGCCGATGTAAGAGAACTCAAGTTTCCGCTCCTTGCTCGCTGAATACCGCATCAATCTGTGCAGTCTATGCTATGATATGGTATGGTATGGCATGGCATGGCATGGCATGGCATGGCATGGCATGGCATGGGATGGCATGGCATGGCATGGCATGGGATGGGATGGCATGGCATGGCATGGCGTGGCGTGGCGTGGCGTGGCGTGGCATGACATGGTATATGAGGTTTCACGTCCCAATGCGACTCATGGGATATGAGGGACTCCGTAGTGAGGGGCTCCGGATTAGTTTCGATCACCTTGGGTTACCTGGGTGGTGACGACACCTTACACACTGTAAAAATAGAGTCCATCTGCCTATCCTTTCTCTTTTGTACGCTTGTTCATTCCATCAAAAAACGCTAAGCATCGAAATGCATGACCCGCCCGGACATTCACCCGTGACACTCCGCTTCCCCGCCAGCGTATCGCTAGATTTACGATTGCGCAAATAGTCGCGTGGATGCAAATACATTTCATTACCGAGACAGATAGGAGTGGAATCAACTTGCTTCTGCAGCCCTTATACACGACTATATGCCTGCTACACTGTTATCCCTAACATTTCTACGCAGCCCTTATAATTACCGCGTGGCAATAACCGGCTGCCGCGAATTACACCTCCGTCCTGATGATTAACAGCAGAAAGCCTCACCCACAGCGGTAGCGTCGTTAGGGTAAGGGTTAAATACGCGACAGACATAGGAAGCGAATTAAAGGTTACTAATTGTTGGCCTCGAAACATCGCAAGCCAGCAGCAAGCGCTCCAGGCAAGGACCGAGACAACTATTAACACTGACTAGAGCCTTCTCATGTCTTCGTAATGGTATACTGTAAATATCGGGTTTGAAATTCTGCTTAAATTTTGATGCTTTAATTTGCCTCAACCTTACCTTCTTCACTACTTGGCGAGCTGCCTTGCCCTTGCGCGTCATTTTGTTTCTTTGAAAGCTTCTTTGTGAATTTGTTGAGCTCCAAGTTAGTCTGTTATAATTTCCTTTCGATTTATTAGTACTGCGCAGCCTACTAGGTGTTCTTCAATACTTCTTTTTTATTTTTTATTTTTCATAATTCAACGCTTTTATGCAATTTCTGACGGCTTTGTCCACCGCGTCTTCAACGCTTCTAGCATGTCCTGAGGGCGAAATAAGTAAGTAAATGAATAGTAAGCTGTTTATACTTAAAGATATACAGGTTTTGCCGGGCCGCTAGGATGCCACTGCATTTATAATGAGATCAGCCCCAACCCCATTCCGGAACTGGACGTCGCTTCCTCGTCGTCCACTCGGTGTAATCTCGAGACAATTAGCGAACTCTGGCCCACAATAAACAGGCGCTTGAGCAAGTATTCGCCGCGACCCCCATTCCCCCCACCAAGAAAAGAAAAGCTGCAGGACGGGCGGCTTTCGCACGCGCACACCGACAAACACACAAAGATGAAAGTGAGCAATCACTCTCGCGCAGCCTCGTTCGCGACGAAGCAACACAAAATAGGAAAACCCAAAACAAGAAAACGCCAGGTGTATGTGTACACAGTACACTACTCTTCTATATAGCTTGGGAGTTTCTATTCCTCGTTTAGCCAGCATGGAAGATGGAGGAGCGCGGAAGCGCTCCTTTCTTGCTCCACCTACCCCTCCAGTCTCTCTGAACACCCCCCTCGGCCCAAATCTTCCAACTCCTTTCAAACCAAGCGACGCCTTGGTCTCGGGCCACGGCTGTAGGATGCACGTGCACTCTGGGAGCAAGACGCGCAAGGCGTTGTAGCGAGACAACGCCAGCGCTTGTGATGGAGGAGCGAGTGAGCTGCCCCCTCTCTCTCTCGCCTCCACTCTCGTTCTCCTCCTCAAGTACCCGTATAGGCCTCCATAATGGCGGCGGACACCGCAATACACCGCATGAACACACTCGCACACAACTACGGCTATGCACAGGGAGAGACACGTAGCCTCGCGTACAGAGATGGAGGGCGTACCTGCCGTAGCGCCGGCACAAGACGCGGCATCGGCTCGCAAGGGGAGGCCTCCTCCTCGCCAGCCTGCTCATTGAATAATTACGGAATTAGAGGAGCGCTTGATGGATGCGGGCCTATTGGGCAATTTCGCGGTCGCGCACCCCTCTCTCCCTTCTTCTGGAAGCGTGGCGCGCGGGAGCAGCAGCGGTTGATGCCGATGCTCCTGCTGCACAGCTGCTACCAGCCGTGTCCGCCCCGGTCTGTTGGCAGCCCCGGCCGCGCCACTGGCGTGTCTCTCACGTACACGGCCGACTACGCTGGGGTCTTCCTTCTCTCACTCGCACCCTGCTTATAAAAGGGGAGCCGCCGGAGTTTTGCGTAATAAATTTTTTTCGCGACCCTCTAATAAAGACTACCGTGCGGACGAGGCGTCGTGCGCGACCAGCTAAGTATGATTAGGTTCCTTTATTTATCGGTGCACTGCGCGCTGATGAAAAAAAAAGACAAGATATGTGACTTGAGAACTCCTCGGTACGACGACCTTTAGGGCAGCCGAAGTGGCCAAGCTTCACGCACGGCACGTGCAAAGAAGCAGAGTGCATTGGCTGCGTACAGATCTGCATTCGCTGACCAAAGACTTCGCTAGAACACAGCTCGCCACCTAATGCACGGGGGTGACCGACGAAATGACGGTATAAGATAGCGACTTATTTTCTAGAATCGTGTTCTATGAATTCGTGCCCTAGGAATCGTGTTCTAGGAACGAACGTTCCTGCATCGTAGGATCTAGGGACGAGGTTCTTCAGCCTCTGAAGAATGTAGCTGCCTTTTTTTTCTTTAATACGCACTGTCACTGTTTTAGGCTTGTTGCTATTGTGATCGTTCATACCGGCCCCTGCGGTCGAATTTTGATGGAGGCGAAATTCTAGACGGCCGTGCACTGTGCGAAGTCAGTGCGCGTTAAAGAACTCCAGGTGGTATAAATTTCCGGAGCCCTTCACTACGTCATCCCTCTTAGCCTGAGTGGCTTTGGGGCGTTAAACCCCTCTAAACCATAGACCTATTCTGATCGTTCATTTGTCGGTCTATTATGAGTCCATTCTAAAGCACTGTGACATGAAAACTTCTTTCAGTATACACAATTAAGATGTGTTATACTACAATATTCAAATCAATAATGAGTAGAAGAAAACAGAACGAGTGTATATTGCTTGAAAGTGTTAACAAAAGGCAAGAACTATACATTTATAGGACGGAATGACTTTCACATTACAATAGCGCTATCGAAAGCACGAGCGTGCGGGCAGAATAGAAGCCGCGGCCTTAAAAACCTTCAGCATAGCAAAGACGCACTAGCCTAGGTGTACCTGACTCGGGCTGCACACAAGCAGCGGCCCCGCCAATGCCACTGCGTATGCGCAGAAGGCCTCCGGTAATCCGGTATGCGCCTACGTTAATATATCTGCACCATGCACTAAAACTCTGTATTACCAGTGCCTGACGAATGTAGTAAAAAGCACTAATAATCGTTGCCAGCAAGTAACTCGTCAGCGCTTCAACTACGCGACCCGTAATCGTCGCTGGTCGCTCTGCTGGTCTCTGAAAGGAAAGGCGCCCCGATCCAACACACCGCGAATATAACGTGGTCGACCATGTACTGTGTCGAGTGTCCTTCGTTTGCAAGGGCAGCCTCCTGTGATGCAAAGATGCGGTCCACTCACCGCGCACGGAAGAGCGCCGGGCGTTCACATGCGTTCAGCAGGGGCACGTGTCGGGTACTTACCTGCAAAGAAAAAGAGTGCAAATTAGAGGTAATAAGAAAAAAAAAAGGTTAGAAACAATGGTTCAACAAGACGTTCAACGCTGTGCAACCTTACGCATGGGCACAACATACTTTCTTTTTCAAGGGGCAGAAACCGCTGTGCCAGCTACGTTAGGAAGAGGACCGCGGGTATTGATAGATTGAGTGATGGATAATTGGGAGAGAGTATGAATAAGGAGAGTAATCTGGAGTGCTTAGTGGCAGTGTATATTTAGAGCTTCCACTAACACCATCACAGCTACACACCTGCAGGAGCGTGATGGAGATAACAGCTCGAAATTTTTCTGAGCAGCCTTGTGTTTCTTGATATATCGATGCAGCCACCCACTATTCAAGTCCTTGAATGTACCAATAAGAGTTTGCAATTACATTCGTGCCTCCTTAATGCGAAACCCGTTATTATGGACAACACGAATTATGAACAACTTTTCCGGGAACCGAACTTTTTCAATGTACTTACGCCTGGTTAATATGAAAGCTCGCTATCCGGACAATGGACAGGATGAAAATGCGCAGAGACCATCGAGGTCCAAGTATTTTTGTCGCGTTACATGGACAGCGCTGAGAACAATATCTCGACAGCCCCAACCACATCTTTCGTTTTGTATAAGTTGAGTGCAGGACACCATTGAAAGTCAGTGCGAAAGTGGAAATGCCTGAGTGATGGTCTTTTGTGTGGTTTCATGCAACACATGACCTGCCAAGATGCATGATAGGTGCGGCTTTAAATTTGCCGTATTGCAACAATGGCTGTGAACAAAAATTTCTCTGCTGCTTGTGCTAGGTTGACCGCAGCAATCAGAATCTCTTAGCCGGCTGAGCACATATATATGTAGTAGCGGTTCGTGAGAAATGAACAGTTGTAACAGAGGTACGTCATCACACCATGAAAAGCCATCACATGTCTCATGGATCAGTCGGCGCCTCAAACTGCACGCATAATTTTAAGGCAATGACAGGATAACGCGTTTGGAGCTGCCAAGATTTTGCCTAATTTCCACTTCACTGCCAGCACAGAAGCAGGTCTTAATCACAAGGCGTTTTTTTCTGAACTTCTTTTGTTTCTTCACGATTCGTCATTACGCACGACACCCTTTATGGACAGTTTTTTTTTTTCGGAAACCAAAGTGATCGTACTAACGAGGCGCGAATGTATTTCCAGGGCAGGCCATGGTTTGGACGTGTAAGCTGTGTTGCGAGAGCGCTGTGAGAACGACGCGTGACCTGTGTATTCTTTCTTCGTCTCCGTAAGGTTTGCGCCCACAAAACGTCACGAATTTCAACTCCCCTTCCTCTCTCTCTCTCTCTTTCCTCCTTCCTTTAATGCCGTAACAAGGTCCGCCACATGCATATGCCGCCTTTGCATTGGACAACCTGTCGCACCAAAGAATGGCATATTCGATTTATAAATTTACTTTGCCCCATGGAACGCAGTGAGCTCTAGGCGATTAAAAATAGGAACAGAGGTTTATTTCGTAAAGAATGAGCTCAGAGATTTGCTTCTGCAGAAGGAACACCGGTTGCATCATACACAAAGAGCAGAAAGGGCAGTTGAAAAAGGACTAAAAAGAAAACTGCCCGGCTCGCACCTCCAGACACACAACGGGCTTGGGAAAGACACAGGAATATCCCCAAGAGACGATGACGTTTTACGCTTGCCAGAGACGCCAGTCGCCTTCGCCACTTAAGGAAATGCGCAGAACTGATTAACAATGCGGCGCCACAACCTGTGATGCGACGTCAAAGAAGAGGTGACGGAAGTACGAGCTTTTCCTTTTCATTCGTTTTATTTATATTATTGTGTGTAGATACTGCGGACCGTGGTTAGGTCCATTAAAGAAAGGCACATTACAAATGCGAAGCAGCAATACACGCACAACAGCATCATGGGGCGCAGAAAAAGGGCAGAGATTAGATTATCTGGTTTTTATATATAGTTCACAATTTGCAGTCATTTATGGCAATGAAAAAAAAAAAAACTTACGGAAATCGGTACGCGATAAACACGACGTCAACAAAGCTTTGCAACAGTGCCTTGTATTTCTTGCTCAAATTGGTGAAAGATAGGACGATGAGTCAAATCTGAGTTTATTAAGAAGAAAAGAAAAAAAATCTAAACGAAAATTTCGCCGCCTCAGCTGAAGTGGTTCAACCGTGAGTGCGCATAAATTCTGATGGGGAATATTTTTACGCACGGCACCCTCACAAATTTCGTAACTTCCCTGGCGCCGCCTTTGGATCTTGCCGCTTTTCAATAGAATATAGGGGAGAGAGAGAGAGAGCAAGCGATGCTGTGAACAGGATTCACGCTTGGCCGCAGCTCTTTGTTTAGCCCCTCCCGCGTTGTTTGCGTCATTCCAAGCACTTCTGCGAAGAGCCGCTTTAGGGTGTCGGACAAACAAGGGCTACCACGGGGGGAAATTGTAGGGTTGAATGCACTCTATGCTTCTTTCACGGAAACATTCAGACTCATACGTGCACACATGGCATTTATCTCCCGCGTCACTCTTAGGTACAGAAGCCAGAAAAACTATGGGGACGGTTTAGTCACCTCAAGTGCGCAATGCGATAGCATCAACCACCATATTCGGACTGCTAGCTGTAGTAGCGGGTATCCGCTATGCTGTGACGGTCGCAACATTTGCATGCATCACATTTTTTTAGATTTTTAATTTCGACTCGCTGTCTGGTGTGCAGTCTAGAAACTACGTTGCTCACAACATGGATGGGTAGGTTTGATGACGTCACAAGGTCACGTGACCGCTCTCGACCGCGATCAGCCAATTCCGTCTCCGACATCGGCGGAGTTTTGATGTGACGACTCGAATGCTATCTTTAACTGCGAGGTTGCTAAGAAAGCTGTATAGCTTTCCTTTGTGGCCGTATGGCTGCGCTTGGGCGGATGGCAATGAGTAATTACTCCCTTATTACGAATTAAACGATGACTTACACGGGGCTTTCGGAAGGAGGGAGCTTGTTTTACGTTCATTCTGCTCAATAACAGCCCACTCAACACCAAGCCCAACTTCGGTGTCAAGGCCAGAATGCCGATTTGAAGTTTGTGTCCAGGCCAGGCGGGAAGAACGAAGTTCACGGCAAAGCCACTTCAGGGAGAGTTGTTCACAGTTTGTACATACAAACAAGGCCCGTAGGTACAGAGGTAGTAAACCCCTGGTTCGTTAGTGGGCTGGGCACGGTATAGTTCATGGTTCATGCGCTACATAACTCAGCTCACAGCTCCTCCAGACCGGAGTCGTGGCCTACCGCGAAATAATGGACCAGAGCCATGACGCTTGGTTGGATCGATCTGCCTCACACACCGGCTAGCATTCCAACTTGAACTGCGACGTTTACCATGCCTTCTATAGTTACTGAATCTGCGTCAGCTGCGCAGTAAAACTCTGCGCAAAAAATAAAAACGAGATAGATACCGTACAGACTAGGCCTAATTTACTTTACACTTCAATTTCAGCAAAACTGGAAAAAATTGCGTACGCATTACGTACAATTGACACTCCCGTGAACAACGAAAGGCGGCGATGCAGTATAACAGATGCGTCATCCCTCGTCCTACTTAGGTGACGCCCACCGCCCAGGTACAGCCTTTGCCAAATGTAACCAGGTTGCACGGTTTGCTTCTCAGTTGTATTGAAGCGAAAGCTTTATATTCCAGCCTTATGCTCTTATGCCAGCCTTCAAGCTTTAAATCTCTATGTGGTAAGGAGAACGCTTGTCCTAATATTCCAAGACCTATTTGATCTGTAGGGAAGCCGTAACGCTTCTAATATGGGAACCAGGACCAAACCATGCAGCCTGGTTACTTTTGGTAAAGACTGTGCCTATTAGACAGGGCCAGTTTCATCCCCGGCATGCAACGTCAATGTGGGCGGCGTCACGTGTGATGCGCACTCATCATCGTTTCGGTGTTCTTACGGGCCGCATACGAACCGCTGACTCAGTGCATTGGAATCAGCTTACGGTGTCGGTTTCAGACCGTGAAGTTCAATTTTAGTACCCCCTTTCACGTCAGTTCGTAACGAAGCAGCAATGCTGCTTTTTACGGAATCCCAAGCAACGAGAGAAGGCAAAATGAAAATAAAGAGAAGGGGCCACCCTCGACGGTGCAGCCAACCCCCGGCTCCCTTCGTCGTAGTACCCGAAGGCAGGGCGGTCTTTTTCTCGCAACACAATTTGCAGAGGCGTCGCGAAGAAGCACGCGGCCCGCCTCGGCGATTATCGAAGGTGTGACCGACGCGCGCGCTCACATCCAAGCGCGCCTACGGCGACAGGCATGCGCGGCCATTAGAGGGGGCCGACTCATGAAAACTCATTCGGCAAAGAAAGAGGAGGAGGAGGAGGAAGAAGAGGAGGAGCGTTCGTCTCCCCAGAGCATGCGAATAGGCCGCAGGCTGCACACTCCGTCAGGCTTAAATTATTTCGCTGCATACGAAATTTGATGGTTTTTGCACTATGAACAAACTTTTGAATTCCTAAAACAAGCGTACTCTTTTTCGAATAAGCCAGTGCAGAAATGCGCACTGAAAGTGACAATTTACTGTATTTACTTAGCTGCCCTGCTGTGCACTAGGTTGTTTAACGTTCTGTAGAGGATGTACCCTACTTTTTTGCTTCTCCTGTGGGACCTTCTTCTGTGTTTGAATGTTGTCTACAATAAAATATGAATCCGCAAACATCGACGGCACTGTCAACTAAGGGAGACATTCTGATGAAAGGCGAGCGCATAAACAACGGTCAGATATAAAGATTTCATCAGCATATGCAGTAAAGTCCACTCTGGAAGTCAAAAAATACTCAACTCTCATGGCTCGTGGACTTACCACCTAAGATACACTCAGCTCATCATTCTTTGCTCATACATCTGAGCAGCGCTTTTTATACCACTAATCCTCCCCCCCCCCCCCCCGCACACACACACACACACACCCAAACACACTCCGTATTCCGTTATTTCGGGCGGCCTTTTACAGGTCTCGGAAAGCTGCCTTGTTTGAAGCGTGACTAAAACTAATGTACCTAGAATTATTCCGCTGATTTCAAACGCCAGATCTGAAATGAATGTATAGAAAAAATTTCCGCCAAACTATAGCCAACACTACAGCTGCTAAATCTGTAGCATCGTCCCAATACGTCATTCATTCATTCGTGCGACACAGTAACCTTGACTATTTCTGCATAATGAATGTAAATGAGCTTTATTCTGTGGTGTGTCAAACGGATCAAGATAGATAATGCAGCTATCCCTACGCTCTGACGAACCGATTTTCGATCCCAGTCCGCCCTGCAGCAGTATTCAGAAACGGGGCCCGTCAGGTTTTGCAGGAGAAATAAACGAGCACGTAATTAAATAAGCTGTTTATGCAAGGTTGCAAGAAGCAACGTTACCTAATTACATGATTACATCCTATTTCGACACAAAACAATGTACTGTTGTAACCTCGGGAGCAGTTATGCAAGCGAGCAACGCGAGAGATGCGTCTGAACCATAAATTTCTCTACACACCCCCTATAGAGTTGGGGGTGCACAGTTCCCTTGTTCTTCTGAAGGCACCCCCTTAATTCGTAAATAATTTTTTTTTTCGCGCACGAAGGAAAATTTTGCCATCTTGCCATGAGTTTTGGAGTCATAAACGTTGCTAGCTATAGGCGACGCATCAATGACACACAAAAAAAGAAAAAATGACTACAGCTGCTCCTGTATACCTTACCCTCAGCGCTCAGAACCTGCACCCCCCCCCCCCCCCCCCCCATCGAATTAAGAAGTTTATGGTGCCCTCTAATTTCTACTCATGGGGAAACCCCTGTTCTGAAATCTCACTGAGACCCAGTAGCCGTGACTCAATTGTTCGCATGGCAACGTATTCGGTCTACACTGAACCGGGAGCAATAAGGCAGCCCAACAGGAATTTCAACGAGTAATCAATCAGCGCTCCAATCCTGCGGCTTGGTGCGGGCACGGCCTGGAAGTTGGATAATTCCAGGGCGTATACACGAGAAGCGCAACGACGTCTATCTGCCCGCTGGGAAAACCGAAATTGCCGCAGCGAGTGCCGCAGTCGTACATCGGTGCAATTTCGCCTCCACGGCTTTCCCTACAGGTCCAGGCGAATTCCCCGGAGCTACTGTCTGCCCGCACGAATGGGTTCGCAACGTAGTGCTCATCAAGACTGCGCCGGTAAAGGAAAGGTCACTGCCTATCTCGCCGACGTCACTGGTTTCCTTATATAGCGTGCAACTTTATTCGATTGGGCGTACCCTACTTCGCAGCAGCGGTTAATTGAAGCCAGCCTATAGTACGACAGCGCCACGTCTCTTCTATCCTGGACGAAAATATGACAAAACTAAAACAGAAGCGTCTATTCGGAGCTTCAAGGCTAACCCACTTTATGTACTTGACACGGGACACGCACGTCCCCAGCCCCCCTGGCATTTCACATGAACTTACTAGCCCCACCTACTGCAGTGCTCAGCTCATACAGGAGCCATTGCCTATAATCTTGTTAGACCCGATGGAAAACACCACGTACAGATACAGTCGTTTGACGACAGCTGTACATCGACTAAAGGGTTTATCCAAGAAGATCCACCATCAAAGGCCACGACACTGTCATTTACACAAATAAATGCAGAGCAAATCGCGCCCTGTAATACTGGCAGTACAGGGTGGCGGCATAGAAGAAAAAAAAAAGCATTTTTTTCTCACAAATTATCTTACCCTAACGATAAAATAGAAATCGCGGGTTTGAGACCAACTTCGATTGTCGTGGATACGATTGGGCAAGCACCTGGAAATCAACAATGAAACGTCTACAGCCAAATATTCCTTGAACTGGCTTAAATGGTACTGCAACCCAAATGTATAGTTTCTACGCCCTCTTGCTTTCGCCGATTCTTTCGCCCTCTCTCTTTCAATTCAGCAGAAATACCCTCGTTGAGCATCCCTAGCGGGAACCAGGGATAAATAGCAGAGACTAGCGGAGACTGGTGTTCCTATCTACGCTCTATACAGGAACACTAGCGGAGACGGAAAGGCAGCGTCATCTAGCATCGGTTTCGGGGGAGATACACCCAAAACGGTTTCTCCCGTGTCCGTAATTGGGCACACTCAACGCCTCCATGCGCGCTCAACAGCTGCTCCACTCGTCGGGGCGAACGGATGAAAAAAAAAAACGCCAGTTCCTCTTTTCCTCGTTTCGCACTTCTCACGAAATAAAAGCCATCCCCGGCCTCGAAACGCACGACGACAGACGTAGTGCGTGCGAGTTAATTCGCGTCCTCCTCCTCCTCCTCCTCCGGGCTCGCTCTCAAAAGGAGACAAAGCGAGAGGAAAACAGCAGTAGCAAGTTGGCGCCACGCAAGCGACGCCCGAACAACGTGGGAGGTTGTGACTTCTTTCTTCTCGTTTTGTCCATTAGCGCTCGCGCGCGTTCCAGCCGACGAACCGCGGCCGCCACAATGCGGAGTCATCTCCGCCCATTTTGAGCGCCTACCTAGGCATTACGTCTCTCATTGCTCACCCCGACACAAACCATCCCCCCCCTCCTTCGTCTCATCTCTAGCCACGCCAGTCGCTCTGCCTGTTCGCCGCCCCCAACACATCCTGCATGTTCTCTTCCTTTCCTCTTCACACTCCTTCTCTCAGCCTGCGTCAGCTTTTCTTCGCACTACATGCCTCCCTCTCCCACTTCCGTTCGCCCCCAATGAGTGGTGTGCATAGCTCATCACGTGATGAGACAACGATAGGTTCCACGGAAGACAAGAGCGAGGGAGGGAGGGAGGGAATAGCCAGCGCTTGCAAAACGTCTCGTTTTCATTGTTCGCGTCGTTTGAGAGCTTTCTCTTTTGTAGCTATATGAATGTGCCCCGTCCTGTCGTTTCTTCTCTCTATTCTTCCCCCTTTCAGCTTCAGGAACCTCGGAGAATGCGAACAGAATAGAGGAGACAGATGCGCCAACAACGCGTCGGCGGGACAGCTAGGCGAGCGGCGGAGGGAGGGTGAACCCCTGGGTGCTTTTAGTTCGTCAGCTGTTTCTCCCCAAATACTCCTTTTCGTGGAGCGAATATGGCCCGGAGTGCAAACCACGGGGGGCAGAGGGGGAGAGGGTTCTAGTTCGTACTTCGACCTAAGCCGACGACGGGCGTCGCCCGTTGAGAACAGAACCGTTCGTCAAGGTAGGCGGCATGAAGGTGACGCCAGTGTCGTGCGTCTTTTCCGTCACAGCGTGCGGTTCTGTCGGACGTGAGTTCGTCTGAAGACAAAAAAAAAGAGAGAAAAGGTCGTCGACACGTCTCGAGACGCGCTGCCGTGAGAGAAACAACGCATTTTCTGACAGGATGAGTGCGCAGCTCACAAGAGGTGGGAGAGTCTCTCGGCGTCAGCGTTTAACGCTATGGTCGGCTACAACTCAAGAGCGAAGCGGATTTTCCCCGTCAAAGGAGCCCCTTCCAGCCAATAGCTTCGGCCGATTCTTGTGACACTGCGAGCATGAAAACGTAGGGAGTCGCATATGAAAGAGGATAACCCCTCACTCATGGTCGGGAATAGTCCCCTCCCCGCACTGTGACGCTAGCAGGCTCATGACAATCGGCCGACGCCATTGGCTGGAAGTAGGTCTTTGACGGGGAAAAGCCGTTTCGTTCTTGAGTTGTATCCGACTATAAAAAGGCCGTGCTTGAACTTGAAGCCAGGCAGCGCCTTTACGAAAGGTCACTGAAGTGCTCCAACACACAGAATGCCGGTTAGACATGTATTAGTGTACACCATTCTTCGATTGAGTCTTAACTATCCGAAGAATGGGATCCATCGAAATTTCTAGGAATGTTTGCGACAGTGTGCGACCATCTCAGTAGTCTGCAGTAATGCTTCTCCTGCCGGTCCCTTGAGGATACTAAATGAAGTGAACAAGTGAACAATTTCATGAACATGCTTTACCAGCTATATCTTGGGCAAAATCCGTGCTGTAAAATAAGCAACAAAATAAGAGACACTGCTCTCTAAAGACGCTACCATTTGCAGCCAAGCAAACATGAGTTACCACTTTGTTCTGCGCATTTCTTCTACCATGTAGTTGCAAAGTAAACAACGCTAGAGAAACCCATACTTTGGATTTGATGATGCATAAGCATTTAATATTCCGCAGAGTTCTGCTTGCCCGAGAGTATGTTTTGCCAGTCTTACCGGATAACCCACAAAGAAAGGTCTTTAGTCTGTGCAAGCAAGCAAACAAATGGCTGATTTAGTTCTTGATTGTATTGTAAATTGACGTTTGTTGTTCATTCTAGTGTGATTCAGAGCGAAAAGAGAGAAATCAAAACATTTCTGCGGCGGAGGTAGAATCGCCGGCTCAAAGATCGCCTAATCCCAAACCTGCCAGGATCTCGTGACCACAGGTGGATGGATGAATTTAAATGGCGTCCACTTGGAGTCGGGCGGTGCGTGGCGCCACCTTGCCCCCGTAAATTTAATCGTTGATCCTACTTGCTGCTTATCTTAACTTTACAGCGCCCCCTACATAGCCAACATGAACCTCATGGCACTGGCCGACGTAAATAACGTTCTCTATGTGAACAGGGGCATCTCCCCATGCGAGATACGATGAGGCGCAGTTCGAACCCAAACAACGGGCAGTTTTAACTTTCGGTTGCGAAAAAGAAAAGCCCCAGGAGTGTTGCATTTCCGCAGGGCGCTTGCACGCTGCACCTCTCCTGTAACCTCTCGCAGCATACTACAGGTCGAACAATGAGCCCGGCGACCTTGCCCGTTCTTTCACGCGCCACGAACCCCACGGCAAGTTCGCGCACGTTCGCGCAACGGAGAAGAGTTCGTGACGGCGTCAGTCGAAGTACCTGGACGTGGGCGGACGCTTTAGCTGTCCTTGAGAAAGCCCTGCCCGTGGCGGTCATGGCGGTTGCAATCCGCGCCGCACCCACCCACCTACCCCCCTTCTTAATCATAGGAGCAGCACGGGGGGAGATGCGCGGTCCATTCTGCATGCTTGTCTCCTGAGAGGCTGGAGGAATTTCGCGGCCTAACCTAACCTTCACGACCGTTGAGAAGCTGATCCCGCGAGCGTCAATCGCGACTTACATCATTTATGAGGAAGCTTACGTTTGTTTTCTTGTTGAATGGTGTTTTGTTGTCTTGAATCGTGTTGTTTTGTGTCTGGTGTGGTGTTGTGTTGTGTGGTGTATAGCGTTGTGTGGTAGTGTAGCTTGTTTGTTGACATACATAGTAGTGTAGTGTAGTGCAGTGCTGCGTTGCGTAATGTTTTGTGTTGTGTTGCGTGGCGTTGTGTTGTGCTGTTCTCAGTGCTTCGTAATAACGCACCTAGGAAAGGTCCTGACATTCCTGTCACCACTTAAAGGACACTGGAGTGTTAACAGCATTAGGTCAAGGTTCGTCAGCCGCTCGTCAGGCTCCCACCGGCGCTCAGCACGCTAGCGCCATTTTAACCATTCATCGCCAGCTCACGACCAGAACAATAGGCATAGCACCACTGGAAGTCCGAACTTCGATAATTAAGCAAACGTGTGCACCGTGCCTGTTGCTGCAACAATCGCGCGCGGCCTCGCAGCTTGACCTCCCCTCTCCCGCCTTCTTGAAGCGAGTTTTCAGTATCGCGACTTCCTGATCACTATAGGGCGATAACGCACCGAGGGAGTCAGCCTATATCTAGCTGCAGATAAATAAGCACAGACAGGTCGCAAGCGGAAATGGCAGGACGCAAGAAGAAAATGCGAATGGCGAATCACAAGGGTGGCCCGTCACGTACCCGACACCCACGCGCTCATTGCCGAAGAGGCAATGACACAGGCAACGCCCCTGGCTTCCGCGCGGGCAGAACGAATCACGACGACGCACCAGGCCGGCGCACTCGGAACGAGCCAACGGAGGAAGAGGTCGAGAAAGGCCGGAAGAAGAACGACCCCCGTATCATCAGGTAAGTATTGCGCATTGGTGGCTAAGCACTGCACCGAGGACTTACAGTTGAACAAAAGGAAAAGAAGAAACACAAGAAAATTAATCGCTGATCGAGATAAAGCAACAACGTGAAAACGTCCGTCACAGTATTTCGCCCCTCGCATCTCCTGCTTCTATCCAAGAAGCAGGAACGCAAGCTGACGAGAGAGAAGGTGGATTAGTATACTCTCTCTCTCATCGAGTCTTTCGCTATTTCTCTCTACCTGTAAGGAGAAAAATAATAATGAAAGAATGTAAATTCCGGGCGAATTTCGCAGTGGAGAAAATAGGAGGGCGTAATAAGGCCATTCGTATTCTCGGCGCCGTACGGTACCGCCGCAGTCTCAACATCTGGGCGGCTGGATTAGAAGCACGGAGCCACCGACCTCCCCCACCACCATCTCCGACCCAGCCCGTGTGCCGCCGACTTGTGAGGAGGACCTATGCGCTGAGGAACGCGGCGGAGCAGCCGGTTCCGTGCAACGAAAAAGCAATTACACTCGGAGGCGGCGGACCCGAGTCCACCGCGGCTTCTGGTTCTTCTTCGATCGAGGCGCACACAATCTTTTCGAAGAGCGAAAAACGGCCATGATTCCTTTTATTTCTTTCTCCTTTTTGCCCGAGACGCGGCAGCGAATAGGTGCTTATTAAAAGCGAAGTACCCCTCCACTTCGTCCTTGTTAAGGAAGTTTATCAGTCCAGCACTGGAAGCAGAAAGGAGTAAAAAGAGGGAAAGCTCTCTTCTACCGCACTACATTTCGTAAAAGGGGGTGTGCTAGAGAAGAGTTTACTCCCTTTTTACACCACTACAGGCGATTTCTGTTTAGAGTAATGAGGGGAAGTTGCGATCGTATAGCCGCAAGCAATACGAGAGAGAACAAACTTTTTGCGGAAGATTGCAAATTTTCCTGTTATTTCTCGACTCAATTTGAGAATGACATTTGGATACAGATTACCACAGCGCTATGCCACACGGACACAAGAAGAAGACACGCAAGATAGGACGGGCGCCTGTGGTAATCTGCCGTCAAAAAACAATGAACCAACTTGCCCAGACCAAAATCCTCATGGGACTTGGATATTATACGCCAAGATGATAGTTAGGAAACATTAAACACTGAGCACGTCAAAAATAATTATGGAGTAATCTATACAAACTTTGTCTTCCATCACGCCTCGAGGGTTTCTTGTAACGGGAAAGACCCCAGGTAGCACTGAGACTGCAATAGTCAAGGTGCAGTCAAATTAAGAAGGCTCATTTGGTGGTAAATATAATTCCTTAAGAAGACGAGTACTATGCCAAGGTAATATCAAATAGTTTTTCATGTGTGAGGAGTAAAATTATGATAGTCTAAAAACAGTTTTTCGTGCATGAGGACTAAAATTATAAGTCTAGCCTATACGAGGGTGTACTCCTTGATGCAGTTGATCATGATGAATGAAACGCGGAGCTAAAAAGAATATAACAAAAACTGGCAACGTGCTTTTTTACTATTAGTGTTTTCGCACGTAATTCAACCAAGATATTTCACTCATTCCAACACATCAGCTCTTGGTAGTACGTGGCGGATTGGAGAGAAAAGAAACGGGAAAAATTCCCATGGACAAAGAGTCACCTTAGGTGTTGCCAGTGCGATAGCATAAGCTGTTGATACCTTTACCGGAAGTGCCGTGACTGGCCTCAAGTTAATAGACACCTTTAGCATACCGTGTTACCGTTACCATGACCGGAGCACCGGAATCCCGCCCACCGGCAGTAAGCATGCGCTGATTGGTCCCGATGCGTCAAGAGAGCGCGCTGCTGCCGGGTGCCTGGCACCATCTGGCGGCCTCTAGGGGATTTGCGCATGCGCAGTGACGGCGCGCGGGCTCCCAGCAATCCGGTCACGGTATCGGTAACACGGTATGCTAAAGGTGTCTAATGTCAGAATTTTATGACCGATTTCCATACTTCTGTTCCTAATTGAGGCGTTTAATGCTGCCGCATTAAGATGCAGTGAATGCGTAATATCCATGTTCTCAGTAACGGCAGAACTGGGAACGATCGCGGAGCATTGTTTCTACTTTGCATTTATCGAGCGAAGACAATTCCATTCTTATAGTGTGAATGATTACTATAGAAAAGCGAGCCGTTGGATGCGGCAATATTCAAACAGCAACAATGCTGCCTCCAATGGAAAAGATCTCGAAAAAAAATTAAGAGCAACACTAACTACGAAGAATCTCAGCACTCTTCCACCTTTCCGTCGCTGGCAGTGCAGTGTCCGTTCTTGCCGGACTGGCATCAGTACTCACAAGTAACCCGGAAGCTATCCTAACCAGCCATACCGGTAACCCAACCACGCCAATAAACCCTCCTAGGTGACGTCACTCCGCCCACGTGACCTCCCGCGCGCCCAGCACCGCGGAGTCACGCCTGCCTCCAGTCGCCTTGGCGTGCGCCGTGATATCGCGAAGCCTTCCTACAGGCCGCTATAATGACATGTCATTAGGCGCCATTAGCGCGCCGGCGTGCGTACAATGACAGCGACGCCACCGCGCGGCCGCTTTGTGCACCCCTTACGACACGGGAAGCGCGCGTAAAAGCATGACGGCGTTATGCAGAATCACCACCGGATGCCCCCAGCGCACGCCTCGAACGTCTCAATCCAAAGCCAGGCCGCACAACGCATGAAATATCATTGGCAGTGACTCTTGGCTGTCGAGCGCCGCCACACAACGACCAGAGGCTATAAGAAAACAGTAATGTCGACGCGTGATAGCTGGCGCACTGCGATGCGAGTTACCCGTCCTCGATTTTCCCATACGAGTGTCTGCATATGTGTTCCTTCGACAGGTAGAGGCAGTGCCGACGAAGGATAACGATGGCTATTACTCTAATCCGATGGCGCATATGGATGGGCCGTGGTTACGTAATTGGGATTAATAATATTTCCTTGCATCTCGCCGCGCTTTGAACATGCGCGGCATTGCACGCGCATGCGCAGGACGTGTCGCAAGACTCCGCATGCGGTCTTGCGACACGTTGTCGTACTTTGGAACATGCGCGGCGCATTGTACAAACAGAGACTACGCCGTTGCGGGATGAAAGTCGCGACTTGCCTGACACCGGGGCAGCAGTTTGACAGTCGGTCCGTCGAAATCAAGATGACTGAGTGCGCATGCGCAGTGCGTGTGCTTCTCCACGCATAAGCATCATGTACCACAAGTCACGAAAGGGTCCCAAGGCGAAAGCGCCCGGGAACCGGAATACGCGCGGTATCTCACGAAGACACAACGAGCGACACCAAGGCACTCATTACTCCTGGAATTAAAAATATCCAGGAGGGATCCCGGTAATATTCTCTAGCTTGCGCCTGCAAATTGACACATATGTTTCAATAAGACACGCGTGTGACCACACTCAAGGCACAGGCGCGTTAACCTTCGTGCTTTTGCGACAGATAGTAAGCACTACAGTTCAATCACAGAGGGAAGACCTAATGAACATTTAGACAAATATTGCTCTCCTATCATGTCGTCAACCTTCAGCTGTGTGTGCCTCGTCGCTGCTCCTCTTCAGTTTGACATAGAAATGAAGGCAACAAACATATAGGGCATTGATCATCAATCGAGACAATGTGTTCTCTTTAATACTGGACCAAAGTGTACATGCAGCGGCACAGAGTAGGCTTGTGGATGCGGCTGCGGCTACACGTCACCTTTGTACTCCTGTCCTTTCGAAATATATATTTGCGCCTCCCTGCTACAAACTATAGCTTTAGAACAAAACCACCGTAAAAATGAAGGATTACCACGGTTCAAAGGCAGGTTTTGAATGGTCCGTGTTTGTGTGCAAATAGCTCCCTTGGAATAGCCGACTGAGAGGCATTTCGCTCGCCTCCGCACCCCTCTTAGGTGCACAACTGTTATTACGGGACGACTTGCGGGCTGAGCCCAATAGTCTATTGGTAACACAAGGGCCGAGAAAAGAAACTGCGAAACACACGTCCAGAACTTCTCGGGACAGACGTTATTTATCAGCGGATGAATTTCAATCAGGATTCGAACCCACAAGAAATGTTTAAGCCCCGAAAGAAGAGAAGCATACGGCACTTGATATAGCACCAAATATTGACATGAAGTATACAACCTCAAGAAGGAATCAGAAGTGAATCCACGGACATTCATGCAAATCTTAGGAGGACAAGCCCATTTTTATTCTGATTCCAAACGTCTATAATTGGCACGAGCATAGGAAAATGCAAATACGTCAGGCTTATTATCATTTACTGCCTTTCCAACGCGCAGACGATGACGTCAGCGGCACTGATTGAGAGGTAACGAGACGTTCTTGATTGTCTTTCACACTTGAACGGGCGCAGGGTTTCCCTAATGTGGCCACCAAACTCCACCGCAGGAAAACCGCCGCAGTTCCGCCAAATCAACCTTATGTGAACGGAGCGGGTCTGCGAAGGAATGAGCTGCACTGGAGGCCAGGCACGAATTTTGACCAAGCCGCACACGTTTGAGCGTCACGTCACGTCTACTAACCAATTCACCCTTACCAGGAACAAGGAGTTCCCATGCGGCTTGCTACTGCATGCGTAATGGCGGACGTGATTTAGCGATGAGGTCAAGGGTTTGCGCTGCATATCTTCATCCCTCGTGCAAGTACTCGCGGCAAGTTGAGGAAAGCTTGTTACGAAAGAAGACAGTTTCACACGCGGTCCGTCCGGTATACGTGTGCGAGCAATCATCGACAATGGCCGAATCACGCAGCTCGGCGCGCGAAGGCAGTACTCGATTAAGCGTTACCTCGGAGGCAATTCTCGTTCCAGCGCTATATATATGACTGCTGGCCAAAAAAAAAAAAGAGAAAAGATTATAGCGCCATCGCGTGGGGGAAATAGAAAACACCAAAGTAGAGCGGAAAAGAGAATGGCGCGATTCACGGGAAGCGGGGCCATCAGCTTTAATTTACGAGACGGCGTTCACGCTCTCTCTCAGTGCCCAGCTGTTCGCGTCCGCCCGTGCGGCTGCTTCGACGCCCTCGTTCGACCTGCCACATCCGGAAGGCGTTGGTACTGATTTCGTGCGCTTTTCTTTTTCCCCGGTTCAATTTCATCCAAAAGAAATACGTCGTGTTAATCCTTTAATGTACAGTGTCGCAAATTCGCGACACACTGTTTGCACAATATGTACTCTTTACTATATATACATGGAGCTTGCATACAAAGTTTGATGTCAATGTGTTTTTAGTAGCAGAACTTTTCGGTCATAATATTTCGCGTCACTGTGAGGAAGCTACGAGTATATGAAGAAAAAAGGGGGCGCGTATATACGACTGCCAGCGAGCGTTCAACTGTTGCGCATTCGTCATTTTCTGATAATTGTTGCAGGAAGAAGAGGCAGGCATTTGTTGGATAAGATCCACAGGAACACCTGGGTCCAGTATCTCTTGGCTTATAGCAGCAGCTGATGCTACCGGAAGTGATGTCCCCTTCGATTTGGTGATCCTCATAGACAAAGGGAATGCTCCGGTCTTATGACGTCGCTTCCTTCTAGCCAATTGGCAAATTTTATGACCGACGACGCACTTTGGTACCATGGGGATTCTAAAGCATTAAAGAAAGTTTACGGTCCCTGGTCCTTCGATTGGGGTCGATGTCGTCTTTTGGTTTTTCACACACTAGCTGCACAAAATTAGCCAAATGCTGATTGTTGCTTACTGAAAACAACGATTTTAGCGGTGCTAACACAATTTCACGGCGATAGCTGTGAGGCGTCCGTCCCTGGCTTTATCGTCGTCATCGCCGTCGGCGTAACCGGTGGGTGCGTTAATGTCGCAGTCACGTGACGTTAATGTCACGTGACCTTATGTCACGGTCAAAGTGGGTCGCATAAGCCTACGGGTGGCTCTGTTTAGAACAGTCGCCTGCCAGTGCACGGGTTTATTACTTGACCACTGCACCAGTACGCCAGGAATATATCCAAAATTAAGCGCCTGAACAGCTAGCGCAGAACGTAGCGTTACACAGTCGCAACCGTCCTGTGAGTTTTTTACTTTGGCTTTTGAATGTGAGGTACATCAGCTAACGTAACGTAGAAGTGATTTTTTTTCTTTGATTTCTTTCTAATTTCGGCATTGATGGTTTAACAAAACTCGAAAGGCAGCAGTTCAGTAGATCTGTGCTTTTTGCCGGAGAGAAAGGAACGACGCTGTCAGTGGAGGTTCTGAATGAAAATTTTAGAGTCTCATCAAGCCAAAGCGGTTTTGGATCAATAGAAATTGAAGCGGTGGTTAAGTGCCCTACAGTGCTTTTCAGGCGGAGGCAATTATGTGGATACGAGAGAGCTTCTCGTTGGACTAGCCGGAGCATAATTTGACACAAAGACAGTAGCGCTGGAGAAAGACATTCAAGACGAAAAGCGTGTATCAGTAGGAAGAAAGGAACACACTTTGTCCTACACCACACAGTGTGCTTCATCGTTTTGTGTCAGCTGCGTTTGAACTTTCGTCAAATAATGTGCGTCGTCTCACCTACAACCCTTAAGAAAGAAATCACCCCAACATTTCTCACATTTTCAATTACATGTGGAGAAATCTCCAGAAAGCTCTGCATCTATAATATCGTCAAAATAGCGCCATAACAAAAACTTTAGCAAGGACAGGTTGGTCTTCTAGTTCTACCACGCACACAGGAAGCACGAGTCAGCAGGAGAAACTGCGAGCCGCGAAACTAGCGATTTCGACTAAACTGAGGAACCGCGGCTGCCGTGGGGCAGGACTAAATTAAGTTTGGTCGGAGGGGGCTTGACCTACATGAACGCAACTTATCTTTTGTGGTGGTGATGATGATGATAGCTGCGTAACAACCGCCGTTTCTGGGAGAGCCGTTGATGATTATAAACAGTCAAAACTTAGTTCGTAAGTCGGTTCAAGTTAGTTTCTCCGAATAAACAGTGAACAGCAACTGGGGAAAATAGAAGATTAATTATGATTCATCACTAAATTATACTTAGTTGCAATTGATTACCTGTATTCGACAGAAAAATGATTTGTGTAAAGGCGCAAACAGAAAGAAAAGGCGCATGCGAAAAAAGGAAAACGCCAATCACCGCGCACATAGCAAAAAGAACATGAAACGATGAAAAGCCTTATTTTATCACCTATACCTGATTTTTATGAACTCACTTTCGCTCTACTGAATGCCAATCTGTCGTCCAAACAGGCCACCCTATGGATCCTCAGACTGACGTTCTGCTGAATTTCAGTTCCTCTATTTTCGCTGGAGCATAATTAATCAATTTGTTCTTTAATCCACAGCCTTAGTGCTTCTGTCCCTGAAAACCATCCGTATCATTTCCATTCCCATCGGTCATCAGTTTCGACATCACAGGATCACCACTGGCAAAGCACAGCTTTTATTTATTTATTTAAGCAATAATACAGACCTTTTTGTAGGTCCAGCTGTTATTACTTATAACCCCCGGAGGAATACATACACTGTAAATAGAAAGGAGTAAAAAGGGAGTAAGCTGTCCTCCAGCGCACTGACTTATAAAATCGAGTGCGCTGGAGGACAGCTTACTCCTTTTTTTTACTTCCATATAAGAGTATAGAGTGTACAACATACAGGTATCTCGACGTGGCCGCTATTCAGCAGAATGCGGAAACAATAAAGAAGCGGACCCCAGAACAAGTGCTGACACGCGTACCTTCATTCCTCAGCGAAGTCCGCACGCTTATCCGCCGAAGCCAAGTGAATGAGTCCTCGGGCATCGCACGACCAGGAGCGGTAGAAAAAGAAAAAAGAAACGTGAAAGCTGCCGATCGACGGACGACCGAGGACGCTAAAAAAGCATGCAACGGTAGAGGACCGGAGGCAACGAAGAGGACAGGCTAAGTAAATAATAAAGCAGGTAAAAAGCACGGGACAGACTCGAAACGGACGACGCCCCGCCCACCCTGAGCGACTTTCTCCGGTCGAACAGGCGGCGGCGCTCAGGTGGGTACTACAGCCGATCACCTGTGCTCCGGTCACGTGTGACGCGCGCGCACACGCGCGCGTAATCTAATCACCTAATCTAATCCCAGTTCCGACGTAGCACGCAGGGGGGATTAGGGGACCCTGCACGCCGAGATTCCGCGAGAGGTCTTTCTTTCTAGCTCTCTCCTTCCCTCCCATCTCTAGTCTCATTTCCTTTTTTCTTTTCGACATATTCCTTCTCCTAAACCCTGTAGGAACTACGGAGCTGTTTCGTTTCATATTTGTCCCTGCATTCTTTCTTTCCTTCTCATTCAGCAATCTTAGGAGCCGCGGAGCTCACGTCCCATCGACGCAGCACTCCGCCGAAGGGCGTGGGACTACCGAACGAACGAAAGTGTAGAAAAAAGATAAACAGAATGAACAAATGAGAAAGACGGGAGCTCTACGACACAGGAGGTGCGCTCAGGTCGGAGCGAAATTGGTTCGGCGAATGGCGAGCAGAGTTGTTATACGCGAAAGTAACTCAGCGGACCCGAAGCATGACCACTCGCGAGGTTCCAGTGGAGACCCATATGGTGAAGTTTCGTACAGCAACTCGCGAACAGAGCATGGTGAACTTTCGTAGAGCAACTTGGAGAACAGAGCATAATAAACTTTCGTACAGTAACCTGCAAACAGAGCATGATGAACTTTCGTACAGCAACTTGAGAACAGAGCAAGGTGAACCTTCGTACAGAAAGTTGCGAACACAGCGAATCTTCTTCCTTGCTTCTGTCTTAGGTATTTTACGATTGCTGTCTTGCAAGGAAGTTACCTGCCGGTAATACTGCTAATACTGCTTGCACTACTATTTTTTTATTACTACTACTCCTGCTACTACTAATACAACTACTAACACCACTACTACTACAACAACCAACTCTACTACTGTTATTACTCCAACCCCCCACCACTACTACAACTACTACTGCTACTACTATTAAACTCTTAGTACTACTAACCCTGCCAATCTTCTGCCGCTACTACTCTTCCTACTAACGACCGCGACTGCGGCAGCTAAACGGCTAAACGCACTACCACTTATACTTCCACTACTATTCGTACTAGGCTAAAAACCGAGAAACGTGGGAAAAAAGTACTACCGATAAACAGGTGCGCTTTGAGTACGTCATTAGCAAAGCTGCCATTGGCTGAGCCATAGGTGCATAGCTCGGCGTTGACAGCTGCGTCGTCGCTCGGAGGCGCCACAAGGCTGCTACGTAGCTCTCCCCACACGCGCGTCCGGGCACCGTTCGGTGTTGCGGGTCAACTCCGCGAGCGCGGCATGTCCAGCGCGAGTCAATTAAATCCACCGCCCGCACGGGGCGCCCTCGTGAATGATTGAACGCGGGCCTCTAATGACGCGACGGTGCGTCGGCACTGCGCGCCCTCTACGTCCTTTTCTCTCTCACTCCAGCCTATTGCACTCTCTACACTCGAGTGCCTACACAAAGCGGCAACCGCAACAGCGCAGTGCGCGAATAGATCTGTTACGGGCCCGCCGTTCTCGGAAGTCAACGATGCGTAAGACGTGATCCCTGATCGTTGTCGCCATCAACGAGCAGCGGAGTGCGCCGTGCTTGTCATTCCAGGCGAGGAGGGCGAGCTGCATCTCGGCTGAGGCTCCACGGGCCATGCCCGGATAGAGGAGGACTTCGGAGATAGCGCTGCGAACGCGAAGAGATGAACTTCGCGCAGCAGTTTATATATTCCCTGGCGTTCACGCAGTGAGCTTAGTACAGCATAACTGAGAAACTGTTGGGAGAGCCCACCGCAGAACCAGCGGAGGTGCTTCCATGCAATGATAGGCAAAGCGAGAGAGGAGGCAGCTGGAACAAAAGGACTAATGTTCCTTGTTTGTCCGTTTAGAGGGGACTCACCTACTCGACAGCCCTCTCCTGGTGATGATGTTAGTTGAGAAGTTTTGAAGCGCTCTGTATACGTTTAGAAGATGTGATGACTGGTCATCCACGTTCCTAACCCGGAAAGCTATTTGCTTTCAATTCCGACCCAGTTTCCATCCAGCCGATAGAAGGGAACAAGGAAGTGAACAAGGCCAAGCACTGTTACTATGTGCCGTTATTGTGCGTCTGAGCTTTTGACGCAGCTTCGTGCTGAGTCCTTGCATTCCGTCGACCTGTGCTGTTTGTCAATTTTTTTTTTTCACACTGTTTCGCTCCTGTATCCTGTATTAACCGAACGAGACCTGAACGCCCCATCGCTTTGCACCTTTGGCAAAAAGAACGGATGACCCGAGTTTCTTTTCTCCGGAACTTGCGCTCACGCAATGAAGTAGGATGCCCTCCCCTACACTACACCCTCTCCACCAAGCAATGTCGGGCGAAAGCGGAGGGATAAGTAGAATGGGGAGAGAAGACAGAGTCGGAATTCGAGAGATACGCCCGACGACCCCACAACAGCAGTCCATCCACCTAGATAACAGCTGAGCCTAGGGAGAGACCGGGCAAGGGTATCTTTTTTTTCTTGAAAAGCGAGAAAGCGCAAGTTCATTCCGCCGGGCCCCGAGGAACACGCCATCAAAATCACCCCTCTCTCTCGCTCCCTGTCTGACACAGCCCCTACCAAAAGCGGCGGCGAGGAGGGTTTACAGGGAGCGGAGGGAGAGAGTCCAGCAGATAAGTAGAGAAGCAAGGAACCAGCCGCATTGCGCGCGTGCGTCCCAGCAGCCGACGCCGCCAGGAGGCGATGCGGCAAGCAAGCACGCAGAGGTAACAAAGCTGCTCGGACAACTATCGGGATCAGAGGAGGCCGAGGCTTCCGGAACAAATCGCACAGACACCGACGCTGAATTGATGACCGCCGGTTTAAAAGGTCTTCCAACGCTGACTACCTTTCCTTCTGGTGGTGCGACTCTACCCTCCCTTCAACCGCCGCCCTTTCCACATCACCTTCTCACCCGTTTCTCAGCCTCCGTTTCTACTTCGTGTTTCCCTCTCTCCCTCTGACGGCGGAGTTCGTCACGTCGTGCAGTGCGCCGCCGATGCGGCTGCACGGAGCGGCGGCAAGGCGCTCCCTCTTGCTTTAGTTCGACATTCTCCGACGACAGAAACTGATCGAACGCCCCTCGAGATCCCCCCCTCGCCCTCCTCCTGATCGCTCGGGGTATAGTAGGTGGCGGTACATACATACGCACGTAGTCTTAGCGTTTTACGAGTGGAAAAAAGAAAGAAAGATGGCGTCCGCCGCCGCCATCTTCTTGCCGCCTTTTCTGCTCCCTCGCCTTTTGCCGCGTCGTCCGTTTTTTTTTTATTTACTGTTGCTCTCTCGCTTCACGACTGAGCAGACGGAAAAAGAAAAGGCGAGCAGACGAACTCGAATCAAGTCGATCGACCTCGGCCCGCCCTCCTCCGAACACTCAGCAACCACAAAACCAACTTTATAACAAAGCAGCCCCGTGCCACCGCCACTCTGGCAAATGCCAGAGGATGAGAGACACGGCCACTCCTTCCTTGCCGTATGCTGCGAGAGTGGGAGAGAGTGAGAGAGAGGGGGTGGCTCGGCTGTCACGCACTTCACGATGGCTTAGATGGGAGGAGTCGTCGTCGCACGGCGGCTGCCAGGCTGACTCTGCTGGGCCTGCGTTGGCGCTGTCGCTTGTCTCGACTTCGATGCTATGGATCGGCTTGCGACTTCGAAGGTCGGGAAGGCTGCGCGGGTATTGGCCGTGTACCCGGCCAGCCTGTCTATAACCTTTTAGCCTTGACCGCACGAAGCCTGTCCCTTTTTCACTTCCGGATCACGTATTGTATGCTGGCTGAGATCGACAGTGGTGCCCGCGGAGATTTCTCCCAGCCGCTCAGACGTTCGTAAAAAAATATAAAAATAATGGCTACATTTGTATACAACTTAAGCAAACGAAAGCCAAGTCCCATTACGCTCAGAATGGCAATTACAGCGCCAACCCATTACAGCAGTAAAAGTAATGAGCATTTCAATGTTTCATGGCCAGTCAAAAAATACGGCAGAGCCAATCCCAAACTACAACAGAAATTTTTGTCGTCCTGTCGACAGATTCTTCTGTACTATTCGATGTTTGTTGTTGCGACAGAACTGACCTCGTCGTCACGACAGGAGACTGCTCTATAGTACAAAAGGTCCTGTTACTACAAGAATTTTTGTTGTCAGGTCTAAAAATACTACAGGAAAGTCGGTTGTGACAACAGAAAATTTTCTGTTGTGTTCTTGTTGTGTTGTGTGCCGTATTGAAAAAGTGAGAATTATCAAAATTATTGCTTTCAAAATTTTCTCTCGTGACCGGTTGTTTGTTTGGGTTAGCGGAAAAGCTTTAAGAACGCACTAGTATTTCTTTGTCATGAAGGAACAGTGTGTGGAGGTCACAGATGAGGTCGCAGCTTCACTGCACACAAATACAGAATCTTATTAGCTGCACATGGTCCCCTCTCGAAAAATACAGCAGAAAATTTCCTGCCGCCGCGACAGATATCTGTAGCATTTTTGGCCATGCTTGCGATAGCAACAAATAATTCTGCAGTAACAACATAATTTTCTGTAGTATTGTGCTGTCCCTTGTCGTAGCGACAGAACCACATATACAACATAAAAATACAACAGTACAACAGAAAAATCTGGCGTTAAGATAAAACAACAGAAAATTCTGTTCGATATCGGGCAACATTCTGTCGTTTTTTTTTTCGACTGCTATAACCAAAGTTTGCGGCATGTGCCGAATACTCTTTCGGTATTGTGCCGCGTAAGAAGACACATTTTCTACGGCTGAATCATAGTAAAGAATACATGATGGGGGCTTTAGGCCGCTTCGCATTCACCTACCACCAAAGCTGCTGCACCAAACACTAATTCAAAACCATGACGAATTTGCAAATCCACTAACGCCGTGAACACCTTTCCTTGCAACCACTCCCCTCTGTTTAGCCCTAAGTGGCAGCGAGAGACCCTTTAATTATTCAACGAGTAAATGAACATAAACGGTTTCGGCTCTATCTGCACAATGAAACATGAAGGCTGAAGGGCCTTCTTCAATTGCTTCAATCTGCTGTCTAAGCTAAAATGTGGAGTAACATATCCCACAACATAAAAAAAAGTTCGATTTGTATAGTTAGGCCAGATGCGAATTATGTGCGTTAGCAGTTGTTCGGTTTTCCCTTCGGTTCTGGTGTTCAGACCCAGTGTTCACGGATGGCAGTTGTTCGGATATGAGGAATTGAGTTAATGTCCATATATGCCGAATTGGTCATTGTCATAATTCAAGATCCCTGGGAGTCTTCCTACCACTCCTGGCGCAGTGGTGCAGAGGTCAAGCGACGCGCCACCTACCGCTGGGTGGGTAGGTGAGCAGCCTGCCACAAAGCAGGCTTCATACAACAAACACACAGCGGCTAAAAGCGGAAAATGGCCAATATATATGCTAGCGCACTAAAATGCAAATTTTGGCGCCATCACTAACACACCATTTTAAACACGAATGTAAAAAAATCACTCAAGCATCATCATCATCATTCTCATTAGTCATCAGTCTCGTCACCATAAGCCAGGTTATGCCTAAATACAGGCTATGACAGTGACCTCCCATTGATCTCAAGCAATGCGCTAGCCTTGGCCACTTTATCCCAGCAAATTTCCCAGTCAGATACTTTACCTTACTTACCCTTGTTTAGTATTCGCTCTGTTACCCAAACAGACAATCGGTGATCAGTTCTCTATGTTGCGTGCTGTGTCGATGCCCGTTTCCTCCTCTCCATTTCCACTACGATATCATTAACCCACGCTTGCTCTCCATCCCAAGTTATACTGTCCAAGAACCGAGTTCCTGGACAACAAAAATTCCAAACCAGCGCCATCTGTCGGCCCCCAGTAGCGCACACTGTGCATCAAATGGGGATAAACTGTGGAAACACGTTGGTAGTGACGGGTCTACTCCTACCACGTGCTGCAAAATCCGACTATAGTGAAATGGTTCCTAAGCTCGAACCGACTGGTTCTGATGGCCATGGGAAATAAATATGGTCTTAAAAACATCGAAAATTGCCTCGGAAATTAAGGGTGTCCAACTCCAACGCCATGTGGTGCGTGCTGGCAACCGCAGCAACCTAAAGAGCTTGTACATTTTATGGGCTTGACCTAACCCTAGAGCGCAGCGCCTAGATAGGAAACCCGAGTATCTGCTGGTGAAAAAAAAAGGCGAGCCTGCGAGCAGTTTAAAGGGCGGATTCTGCGCAGGTTATACTAAGGTGCTGTGGCCTGAAAAAATGCTCCGCTTCCTAAAGAGCGCAAGAGACGGTATCGAAGCCTCGAAACCCGAGGCGCCGTTACGCAAGCTATTAGGACGAGCTGAGCCCCGAGTCCCCCCTCGGTCGGTCGGGGGAGCGTTTACCGGGCCTTCGCGTGACACGGCGGCATCAGGCTACGATCGATGCGCGAAACGAAAGAGGGCGTGCACGACACCGAGCACCTCACAAAGTGGACGCCAGCGATTTTCCTCGAGAGTATATGTAACAAAGAGAACCAAATTTTCACAACTCACGTTCACGTTTCCATAGGAGCAACAGCACGAATTGGTTTCCCTTAGACAGCAACCTGCATGGACCTCCATCGACAGCCCTCGTGTGATGCTGCAATTCGCATAAGCGAACTCAGAAACATGTAATACCAGAATTGCACCCTTACCTATCAGGGTAAACTCCGGTGTCCTTAACACCCACAGATGGTAAACATGTACAGGTTTCTCTGACATAAAAGGGAACAAGTTTTGACCTTTCAGTCAGTTATTACCCCATGATTACTGTTAAGGATTTTACTATACTGCTGTGGGACAGGCTAAACCGGCAAATCTAACCCCCACCACACAAGAAGCTCACGCGGGAAGAAGACGTAGCTTGGAGGCAGCTACAGACGACCGCATGCATCCGCACCTAAGCCTCTTCGACCACATGCGCACCGCATAATACCCATGCACATACCCGCCTGCCAAAGAAGCACGCAGGCCGCCTCGTCCAGCTCAAGCCTAGAGGACCAGACAGCTGGTTCACCGGACGCAGCAAACAGCTAAGCCTGTATGAGCCCTGGACTAAGGGCCCATCCCAGTTCGGGCGACGCAAATTTCTTTATTGCATAAAATGTTCTTAATCATAATCCATAATTATGTGTAACAAGCAGATGTTTTCCTGTTTTCCAAGTAGTTTCCGTCTCAGCGTATAATATTGACACGTGTACTTATCTTTATCGGGGGACCACGTTTCGCCGCCTAACAAGTGTTTTCGCACAGCGCGGGACGCGCCTGCATCTATCCGAAGTTTCTGGCAAGTCATCGATGCTTCTGTTCGCTGTCTGTTGTAGCCGAACCTTATGTTATCTGATTTCATCGCCTGACGCGAATGGTGTAGAACTTTGAGGAAGGCACGCGGGTCCCAACGATTAGTCTGGAACATTCGACGACTGCTATATAACAGCCAACGCGCTTGACCCGCGGATCAGATTTTCGACGATCGCCGACCGTGTTCGCCGCTACCGTTGTGCTGTAAGTGTAGCCTCTTTTTGTGGGCACAGGTTCGCCCAATAAAAGTTAGTTTTGTCTTTCACAGTATTGCTACTGTGTTCTTCAATGTCACCACCACGTGACAATATCGAGAGGTTATTTCCATAACTAGCAGAGAAACGAACACGAAATTCGTCATTTTGAGCAGCACGTTTGCTCCCTTTCACATTGGACGGACCTGTACTACATATCGGTTAGGGATGACAAGATGATACCCATCGTTCTGAAATATATTTAGAAACGTTGATGATACCGGCCAAGAAAAGGGAATGGCTTCGTTGAACCGTGACAATGGCTCGGTGGCGCCATCTCGACGACAGCGTTGAAAACTAGGATGGCGATCGCTTTCAGATTGGCTGAGAGGCAGGCCGGAGTGACCACCGTGAAAAACGTCATAACCCCAGGTGGTCGAAATTATTCCGGAGCCCTCCACTACGGCACCTCTTTCTTCCTTTCTTCTTTCACTCCCTCCTTTATCCGTTTACTTACGGCGCGGTTAAGGTGTCCGCCGATATATGAGACAGATACTGCGCCATTTCCTTTCCCGAAAAAACCGACCAACCACAGTGGCCATGAAGCGCCGCATCCAGGACTCGGCCTACAAAACCAGAATCACATGTCACCACTGGCGTGTGGCCCACTTCATACATGGCCCACTTCAGCATCTTGGTTGTTGAAGTGGGTTCCAATGGTTTTCTCTACTTCCTGTCTGGGCAGAACGTGATAATCTCGTTTCATAAGAATTACATGATGACAGCTGATAAGCGCTTCGCACAAAGGTGTACACATGTTCTTGCAGGTATTATGAAGCCAGAAATCAAAACGTCGGTGACGACAGGCTCATCGTCTATGCATAGATATATTGTACCTTCGCCATGTTACATTCTTAGCTAAAGTAACAGCGGCGCATTCGCGGTTAGTCTGCCGGTTGGGCGGTAACGGTAGAGCAGACGCTACACAAAGATCCTCCCCTGTTTACTAAGTGCACTGGTATGGCCGGCCACATTGGTCCTCACCAGTATCATCCGGAACCACCATCAAGACTACTCTATAGATTACCGTGATGAAACCCGAAGTGATATACACTCCGTGGTGTCTGGCTTCTTTGGTATCAAATGCTTGGAGAACGGGTCTTTGACCCCACCTGGAGTAAACGAAAAGCACGTTGTGCCATGGCGTTCTTTGGCCACACATACCATGCGCCATAAAAAAAATTATCATCGCCATCATATAAATAGTTTAAATAGTGTAAATAGTTTGTACATATTACTTCTCCCCCTATCCTCTCTTCCTGTCCCCGCACCTCTTTCATTTCATTTCTCCATTCTGCCTGCTATCCTTTATTTCCGCTGCCCCAGCTCAGGTGCTTCAGTATCGATGGCAGATGCCGGGGCTAGCAAAAATCTTTTCCTTCCTTTTTACTACTATTTTAATAAACAACCACTACTACCACCACCACCACCATCATATACACGCACAACACACCTTAAAGAGTACTCGGTATGTATGAATGGGTTATGTCTTTCGGAGACCGCTATAACGCTGTGCTATGGCTGAGCAACAAAGAACACCCTAGTGAATATCGTTGGCGTTCGATGTACCACTACACTCAGCTTTGACAGCCATGCTTTAAGAATAACCTGCCCTGCCAACGAAAAAACTGCGCTAAGCCAACAGATTTTGCCCCGACCTCGTCAAAGCAGAGCGCAAACGTAAATAATGCTTACTTGGTCAAAAATCGCGCTCTTTAAAGTAACTGGATCTCCGGCACGACATCATAAGAGTAATAAGCTGTCCGCCGCTTTACGATTCGCACTTCATCAGTCTGCTATTTCGCGCATAAGCGTTTTAATGCAAACAACATTTAGCATGACTAGCAGCTTTCGTGAGGTTTAATACGAACCAACACACACACACACACACACACACACACACACACACACACACACACACACACACACACACACACACACACACACACACACACACACACACACACACACACACACACACACACACACACACACATTGTTGGACAAAAGTAAGTGCAAGCAAAACAAGCGAAAAAAGTGGTACACATCAACACACTCAGGAAAAAGTCCGATCCGAAAGAAGTAATAGAAATCACGAAAGAACGGGACGGCGAAGCGTTGATGGCGTGGTAACGGCAAGCGAAAAGAAATGAAAAATAATTCTGAGCGGAAAAAGAGAGCACTCGCCAAGACGTATCACCCAGAGGGTATAGAATGGAACCAGAAGAAGAAAAAAAAGCATTAACACACCAAAGCGTGGCTGCTAGTGGCGACACCAGTTAAAAAGTTAAAGGCGCCTTTGCCCCTCGGGTCCCTCTCTTCATCTCTCCAGAACACTCTCTCTCATAAGAGCCAGCTCCCGTGATCTATTCCGCATTTTACTTTCCCCATTCCAAAGTGCGTCGTGCATGAAGTAGAGCACTTCCCCCTCCTCCACCCTATCTCCACCCTTCCCATTCGCACCGAGCCTTCCGTTAAGGGCGGCAAATATTTGCTCAGTCATCAGCGCCGATCGAAGGAGCCTTCTTCGGCCGCCACTCTTCAAACTTGTTTGCGTTTTCATCGACGCCCTCCGGTAGGTCCGTGTACGCCTCGGCTCTTCGCGCTCCGGTCTCTGCCCTACTCTGTCGTCTTCACCGTCGTGCCTCTCGTTCAGCACCTCCTTGCCATCGCCTCCCGTACACACGCGCACGCACACACGCACGTAAAGGACTTTTGAGAGCACTTCGCTTTTTACCACCACAACCGACCCTCGTTAGCCCCCTAGCGTTGACCTGCCGCAACCCCGCGTAGAGCCTCCTCCGCAAGACCTGAAGTCCACCGACGCCGAGACTTTCAATGCAGCCAGCTCTCACTAATTTTAAGTCCCCTTCCAAGTGCGGTTGGGGGAGAGTTAATAAATAAATAAATAAATAAATAAATAAATAAATAAATAAATAAATAAATAAATCAATGAATCAACTGGTTTTTTTCTTTATAGCCAAGAAAGAGGAAGCTGATGCACCAAATTCATCAGCAGGACAGGATGTATATGGTTGCCCACCTATGCTGACCTGGAAATATTGCAATTTCATGACCGAAAACATCGACGTCGGTTCGGTCCTTCTACCCTGATCACGTTACCGTGAATGCTTGTTGAGCGGAACCTGCAAAGAAGCAGCTGCGCTGACCTCACTTCATCCAGGGTTTAAAATGCAAACCTGGGATAGTTGGTAAGAAGGATTGGTATTTGGGAAATTTGGTATGGTATCATAGTGAATATGCCAGCACGAAAGACAGGGACATGAAAGGAGACAAAACAAGCGCTGACTAGCAAATGCGACTCAAGTTTATTAAATAGTTTGTAAAAACTGGCCTTCCTCCATACAGTAGCACGAATCGGCAAATGACTGAAATTGAGCATGTCAGGCCAAGCACAACGCTTGCAAAAAAAAAAAAAATCTAGAAAAATAGGACCATTCGGAAGCTCCTTTTGTCTGCAGAAAGACTGCATAGGCTGTTCTATATTTTCTGCCAAAAGGCAGCGACATGAATGGTACACGCCTGTTGGAGAGAGTAAAGCAGCTGGCTGACACTTAATGCATGCCTTTCAGTCTATAAAACTTAGTTGATAACCGCTTCCAACACCGCGGTCGTTACTATCAATCGATACTTAACTGCCCGTGTAAGGGCGTTGAAAATAATGGGCTTGAGGTCACCGCTGCCTCCCACGAAGCGCCATTTTCCGGAAACACGCAGCCTATTGTTGGTTTCGATCTGTTGTTTCCGGTTGTTTTAAAATTGTTTTACTGGGTATCGAGAAGAGAAGCGCTTTGCTGAAACGAAGAGATGGGGCTCCGCTGAATATAACGCTCTTGTCAAAACGAAATGCTCAGACAAAATCACCGGAAATGGGAAGAAGCAACAAAGTCCGAAACAGCCGGGCATCGTCAGTAAAACGAGGTTACGCTGCAGCAAACAAGTATCGAATGCCGACCTAAGATCAGAAGACCGCCGCACCGCGGACGGACATCGCGGGGTCAAGAAAGGGTCACCGAATTGGCACAAGGGACGACAGGCACTTCTGCTCCCGTTTTGCCCTTCTCCGAATAAACTGTAAAAAAAAAATATAAAAAAATCTTCGCTTCCCGAGTTACCCGCCCCTGGCTTCTTCGTCGTAGCCAGGCAGAGACGCACACAGCGAGCGGCCATTCGAAAGCCGCTCCGTGACGTCACCCGTTCCGCCCGACCAATCCGAGCGAGGCAGCTCCATTTGTCACGCGTCACGCATCGCGAAGCGGATTCGCTTTGACAAATGAACCCGCGCTCGGTCGACGCGTCGGCCTTTTGTTTTCTGCCTGGCTTCGCAGCCTTCCCCCTCCTCCATCCCACAACCCGCAACAACCTAAACATTCCTCTCCATATCGCTGTCACATGCGCTGCTATTTATTATTGTTTTTTGTCAGTCTCACTCCGAGGGGCGCAACTGAGGAAGCTCAATTTTGGGCACGCGGCTGCTCTCGAGTTTCAAGTGGCTTTCTTTTGGCTGGCCGTCGTCGTGCTTGCTTAGTCCTTTGCTCTCACCCTCTCCACAGTAGCAGTAATATCGCTCTACCCTTTCCTTCTTTCATGCCGCGTACACTTCTTGCTAGGCGCACAGCGCGCGCATATGCATCTCAACAAAGCGACACGCGCGCCCAAGACACATCATTATTCTAAATCTCCCATTTGTTTCTTAAACTTCCTCTCCTCTACACAACGCAGGTTGCCCCGAAGAGCGCGCCTCTGCCGTACCGCGAGCGCTCACATGGCGCGCGTTAAGCAAGAACTCGAAACGAGAGAGGACCGTTTTGAAACACGGGTCCCCGCGACAGCGTGTTGCCGAGCTGCAGGCGCGTATTAAAAGAGACCTCTGCGGCGTTCTCGCTATCAGCCAGTCAAAACAGACAACGCGCGCGATTCTGCCTTCAGTAAAAGCGTGTAGCTTTGGAGAAGTTGGAGCCGGGGACGCAAGCAGTCAAGTTTGGAACTAAGTCATGAGCTAATATGTTAGAAACGAAACTAGAAATAAGAAAGGGTCGAAATTGAAATACCGTTGTCGCCGCCGCAGGTCGTTTTCGCAAGCGAAGTGCGGTGCCTCAGGAGTACAGATTTCTCCGCCCGGATCCCGGAGGCTGGGCTGCACCGCCATCCGCTCCCAAATTCTGATCACCGAGTCATTTCTGGTCCTGCCTTAGCGAGTTTTAATCGACTGGTGTGAAGTTCTAAGATACCATTTTGCCATCAATAAATGTGTCTTTTGCTGGCGGACAAATATGAGCAAAGAGAAAAAGAGTTATAGAATCGTTTTCTTTTTCTTCAGTACGAATATTGGACACAGTCTAAATAGAAAGGAGTAAAACAGGGGGTAAGCCGGGGGACCGGTTACCCCCCCCCCCCCTCCCTTTTTACTTCCATAAAGGCGTATTCGTGTTTAGTGTGTACAATTGTCCTTGGTGTCCCTTTAAGCAGCTGCAAAAGTCGGCTCTAACTCTGATACCAATGCGCCGTTGTAACGCGGCAGGATGCAGGGTGTTGTAACTTGGCGGTCGGGTGTGTAGAGCCAGCCGCGGTGCCAGCGCTTGGTGGCCCGACGAGACACAGACGGAAGCAGGGGATGATAAATGAAAGCCCATTCGCGGCTTCAGCGGCGCGCCGTCGAGGCCCAGGAAAGGGGCGTAGGGAAGAAAATAAACCGAGAAAGGAACAATGCCAAGTTCGGTTTGCGGCCTGGAAATGAGACCATCTGCTCTCGGTGAACACATTTTAGCCGAGCACTTGATACATGGCCTTCTCGCCTGCCTCTCTCTCTCTCTCTCTCTCTTTTTTTGCTTTTATGTGTTGTCCTTATCCGGGATGTTCTTATCTGTTGATTGCATGTAACACAGAGGAACTGTAGCGTTTTCGAGAAAGCGATAAACAAATGTATGCTCTGGTTACCGATGATCTTGAATGGAAGTGTTTTGAAGAGAAAAGAAAGAAAAAATTTCGCGGCGATCAATTGGATCGAAAAACACTTCAATTTCGATTTTATTCTAATCCTGATTCCACTGACTTTCACTAATTAAGCTAGCAGCGGTGGCCTAGTCGTTCGAGCATCCGCCTCGCATGCGGGAGATGCGTGGTTGGATTCCCAGCGCCGCCGGTTGCCCGCCGGTGCTACATTGGGCACAAGCATTCCCCTGCCTGATGCTCGGCTTCTTTATATTGAAATGCTTTGGAAAATGGGTCTCTGACCCCACCTTGAGTAGAAAAAAAAACCTTGTTCCATGGCGCTATTTGGCCACAAATATCTTTGATTCATAAAAATTCATAAACTCACGAATTAAGCTATTCTAATTCTGATTATTTTCCGATTCTGCGCTTTTCCAATTCTGATTCCCGCCGCGGTGGCTCAGTGGTTAGGGCGCTCGACTACTGACCCGGAGTTCCCGGCTTCGAACCCGACCGCGGCGGCTGCGTTTTTATGGAGGCAAAACGCTAAGGCGCCCGTGTGCTGTGCGATGTCAGTGCACGTTAAAGATCCCCAGGTGGTCGAAATTATTCCGGAGCCCTCCACTACGGCACCTCTCTCTTCCTTTCTTCTTTCACTCCCTCCTTTATCCCTTCCCTTACGGCGCGGTTCAGGTGTCCAACGATATGAGAGACAGATACTGCGCCATTTACTTTCCCTAAAAACCAATTATTATTATTATTCAATTCTGATTCTATTCTTATTCCATTTCAATTCGTAATAGCTTCTTTTATTCATTTTTGCTGAGTCTTTCTAAGTATTTTTCCTCTTCCCTGAGTCATCAGTCTAAGTCCAGCCTCTTCCTCATCTACCCTATAAGTGAAGAGAAGGTTTCCCACCCTCCACATGCCACCCGCCAACCATGGCAGGTGGAGGTGTCACACAAGACGCCGCCGGCGCCGGACAGCTTTCACCTTCGTGGTCCTCCGGTGCTATCGCATCAGAGGGGGTCCTGGAAGACTAACGGTGGTCTCTAATTCTGATGTTTTGAATTCTTTACAGGAAATAAAAATGAGAGAATGACACCCACAGCGGCAAGAATGGCTCTCGAGATAGCTTCGCGCCTGCCGAAACAATCACAGGTCGCCAGCCTATACTTCCAAGAGCACTAACGCTCTAAACAGGACACCAGAGACTAGAAAGAATACTATCAGTTGGCAAAACCTGAAATAAGAACATCAATAAGAGAGCAAAAGCCTGATACAGAGAGGACATACATATAAGAAAAAGTAAATGGGGGAGAGTCTTCCACACGGCCTCTTCTGTGCTGCAGCACTATCGGAGCCCACAGCCCACATTAGCGGTCATGAAAGCCTCTAATGTCCTCCTTAACACAACAAATGCACTCTCTTAAGCACGAGAACAAAAAAATGTGTACATGAGAACCTGAAGGAGAAGTAGGGGACAATAAAATGACTGGAGCCTGTTCAGAGCTGCAGCCGCGCGGATCGAGCCACACATGCACACACATCGAGCGACCGCTTGGCGAAGACACACCCCTCGCACAAATCATTTGCCGAAATTAAGAGAACGAAAGCCTAAGGCGAGTACAAGAAGAAAAATTAATGCTGTATAGGCCTCACAATGCGCAACCGCCCCTTTTCGAACCGCAATCACGAAGTGCATCTGCGCAGCTCCCTATAGCGCATGCAGGAAAGCGAAGCGAACACTGCGAACAGTCGGATCACGTCAGAGGGAGACTGATACAGGCTGGAGGAAGAAGGGGAAAGGGGAAGAGGGGAAAGCACGGCAGTGTACACGAACCAAACGCAGTAGAAAAGGCAGCCGTGCCTTTGCCTTTTATCGCAGGCCGCGATCGCAATTGAAGCGACCCGCGAATAGAACACCCCTCGTATTGCCTCGGCGCTAGAAACAGCACCAGCGACGACCGCCGGCCGTCACAACAACCCACCGCTGCAACGACCAGACGAATGGTGAAAGGGGGAAAAAGTGAAGAGAGAGAGAGAGAACGAGAAACGCCCACCTCTTGCATAGAACAGATATGCGCAGCTCGGGCGCGCGCGGTCTGCAAACGCGAACACGACAGGTTATGAAGGCGGATGGCTGGCTTAGGTGGATCGCGGGGTAAGGTGGGGGGAGGGGGGGGCTTCCTTCCCAACCCACCATCTTAGTCCTGCCGCCGACTTCCTTCCAGCCAGCCCCCCACAACAGTGGAACGCCGACGAAAGGACCCGCTGCGAGAAGCAATTAAAGCAATCAAGGCGCTTTCTGATAATGAAGAGATCTGCGGCGGCCAGCCATGCCGCCGCAAAGGAGAAGAAACGTTTCTGTTTCTCCGGTTCCTTCGCTCTCTCTACACCTCTCTTTCTTGTTCGCTCTGGGAGAGCGGGGACCACGAGATTAACACAGGCGTGCATGCAGGCAGGCATCGCAAGGAAACCCGCGTGCGCGCGTTCTGCGGCGTTGTTATATGCATGCGGCTGCGTCCCTCCTTACCACTTCCTACGGAGGTGAAGAGGAGGAGGAGAGAGGCACAAACATGGACCACCGACTCGAGTAGACGGGAAAGTCCCTTCGGTCTAGCTGTCCTTTTGGCGGATTCCAGTAAGTTGTAGTGAGTTCTCCACCGCCGCTGCGGTGGTTTGTTTTGCCGAGTGATGGTCGCATCGTGAGCAGCGAAGGAAATACGAGGAACTCTCTCCTCAGATGCAATTTTTCCTCGCGACGAGCGAGCAACACGGACCGTTGAATTTCAACAATGCTCCCAGCACCATCGCCTGTATACTACGACAAAAAGTTATGCAATTCTGACAAAACCCAATCCGACTGAATGCAATGAAATCCGTTACTAGGCCTCAACGTTCTAAACAGCCCGTCATGTTAAAGCGGAGTTCCCGGTTATGACGAACAAAGCCGACAGCGACGCCTAGCAGCCCATAGATTTCTTCTGAGACTTTCTGCTGTATAAACGGTAAAGAAAAAGATGAACAGAAGAAGAGAGAAAGAAAGAAAAGGAAGACAATATCAAAAAAGTTGTAAAAGCTAAAACTGTTAAAAGATAAAGAAATGGAAAGAACAGCAGAAAGTATGAAAAGAAGAAAAAGAGAAAACTGTTTCTGGAAAAGAGTGCTCAACAACGTACTATGCACCCTTACTAACACATTTTTTCAGCGAGTGAAACAAGCACACACTTGTGGCGAGCTCGGGCACGATATCAGACCGGAATTAATAAACATTGCGACATTTTAATCCCTTAGCGGGAACGACTCCCTCGTTTTTGAAATATCTGAATGCCTAGGCTTGTCCTGAATACGTCAGTTCCGGTGAGGTTAAAGGGACCATTAAATTATATCTACTGACGTTATGAAAATGCCCATGAGCGATCGGTATTCCGTCACTTGTCACTGTGCTGCAAAATAAATTTTTAAGCTAGATTCATGAACACCGAAGATATCGGCGATTAAAAATGATCTCCCACCTTAGCTGCCTATGTGCCATAAAACACAACACAACACAAAAATGATGTTCCCCCTACCCCCTCAGCTCGTGCACGCTGACGAGCCAGAAAAAAAAAAAACATGTCGGGACTGCACCACACCACGCCCCATCCTGCCCATGTCATTTGGGAACGCCCAATGAGAAGGTTGGCCCAGATTGCCTACTTGGGTCAAAATGGGGGGGGGGGGGGGGGGGTGAAGTTAAGAACGCGAGGTGAGGTGTAGCCCTAATCGGCTGCGAGTGGCAATTAAAAAATATTTGTAAATTATAGGGCGCACGCAGAGCTTTAAAATTTGACTCGAATACTCACAAACACCCACCTTTGCAGATTTGTTGCTTTAGAATGTAACCATCAAAATTATTTCAGGGTCCCTATAATATGCACAACCTGGACAACATTATTATTACCATTTGTAAATAGTGTATATATCACCACTCCCTATGTCCTCCCTTCCTGTCCCTTCACCTCTTTCATTTCTCTTCTTCATACTGCCTGCTTTCCTTTATTTCCGCTGCCCCAGCTAAGGTGCCGCCGACACAGTGATGGCAGATGCCGGGGTTGGCAAAAATCTTTTAACTTCCATTTTATCATTTTTTATAAATAAACACTTACTACTACTACTACTACTATAATATAATAAGGCACTGTCCTCTACGGCTGGAAAGGAACGTCTTGAAGCTGTCGTCAAATGGCATGTCACACCGAACTCCCCCGTGACCTTTAGAAATACTGTAGTGCTTCTTTCGCCGCTAGTAGAAAGGAACACAGTCTAAAAGCAATGTGCACATATTGGGCGCGCAAATTTCGAAGTTCGCTGAGGAAATTTGGCGCAGTTCTCATACGGCATTGCAGTCAAGGTTTATTGGAGTTATCTCAACCATTTTCCCTTACAAGCACTTGAGCTGTAAACCCACACAGGAATAACACTAGCGGACAAGACCTTCGCATCGCGTCAGCGTAACGCGACCGGTAAAGATGATCACGGCACGTTATCGACGAGGTCGCCGGTGCGAAGGCCACGAACAATCTTGCGCTTACCTCTCCACCACCGCGTAATGAACACATCGTTTTTCGCGCCGGAAACCATTAGGCGAAAAAAAAAAAGAAGAAAACAGCCGCCTTACTACTCCTCCCCCGACGTAATGCATGCGCAGCTTATTGGATAACTAAGCTCGCTCTTTTCCTTTCTTTCGTCTTCAAGGGCATTCGTAGCCACAGCCACGAGCGCCTTCTTTCTCATCAGGATTACATGCGGCGATGGTAAAGCTACGTGTGGGCCCTCGCGTGTCACTACTCGTCGAATTTCAAGCCCAGCCCCCCCCCCTAGGGGGCGAAATTAAACTCTGCAGGGTGCCGTACAGCTACTGGGCACGCAAATCATGATCTCCAAGCCGAGATGAGTCGCGCAGTCAAGTCATTCTGAACGGCATGTTGAACGGCTACTAGCTATAACCGCAGAGGCCGATAGAAGAAGTTGCTTGATTCGTACTGCACGCAACTCCGGAAGCGGACGAGCTCTGCTTGAAACGAGTTCTAGATTCAATCGAACACTCACAATAAGGAGACAGCCGCGGCTGTTCCGGGGGCGCGAATTCAAAGGGCCGCGCGCATTTGTTACGGGGCGAGAGGCCACTCCGCTGCCGCTGCGGCCGGCCCGCCAGGAGTGATTGCGCACACGCGATTTCTCCGAGGAGATATGGGAGGTGCCGCCCCCTGGTGTGAGGAGGCGGAAGCGTCGGCGCTGACCGCGCGCCGCCGCCTCCGGTGCAGGGTGCTGCAGCCAGCGAAGCGACGCGTTGGTCAGTCGTGGCCTCACGTGTTTGCCATTCGGCGATCCCGGGTCGAGCAGGGAGATGTTGTACATGACCGTTCATTCCGTTCTCTTGTTTGCTTTTGGAGCACTCTTGAAAGGGCGGCCAGACGAGGACATTGGAGGATGCAACGATATTCAAGACAAGGGGTTCGGAAACGTTAGAAACGAGGAGCAGACACGGAAATGCTGAGAGAGAAGGAGAGTGCGAGGCATAATAAGAGAGGACAAAAGATGGCGACTGGGCCAGCGAACATCGTAGCCAGGTGGGGGTCATCTAAAAAAATTAATGGGTAACCGAACGCTCGACATGAACCCTTGTGCTATGTAATGAAGACATTTTGCTTTTTTTTTCTTAGCGGTTTAGCGCTCCAGCTTTATTTCGAGGCTGAGGTGTTTTTATTTGCTTAGAAACACTTCTACAACCTTTTACAGAGATAGCTGTTAGGCGTCATTAACGCACCCACCAGTCATTACGCACTCGCCCCATCTCACGGTCAACCTGGGTCGCATAAGCCTACGGGTGGCTCTGTTTGGAACAGCCGCTCAATTGCCAGTGCAGGCGTGCATCGCGTGACCACTACGCGAGTGGTCACGTGACTAAACGCCTAAACTAAACGTCTAAACAGTGTAGGCGTGCATCGCGTGACCACTACGCGAGTGGTCACGTGACTAAATGCCTAAACTAAACGTCTAAACAGCTATCGCTGAATCTCGCGTTATACAGTCGTAACCGCCCTGTGAGTTTTTTTTTTTTTCCCCAAGTAGTACGTGTACAGATTAGTGAAGATTAATAATGAGCTAAGTATCACACTTCGCACAAATTGCTCTTCCGCCAGCAGATTAGGCGGCAACCGCTATGCAGTTACAAGAACAGCGGGGAAAGGTTATTCCTCATCAGCGAAAATATTAGATTGCCACTCTAAGATATGATTGTTGGGCACTTCCTTGAGGGAGAAAGCAAGAGAGGGGTCATTAGTTTTCTTTCACAATGCCTTTACTCGTGGCGTAACAGGATCGCAAGCCAAGATTGATCGCCGACACGAGGGCGTTACACTGGGTCCATCGATCTTGTGGCATCACCAGCACCTCGGAGTGCGTGACAGAGCTGGAAGCTAAGGCATCAATAGTGGCGCACTCTTATAGTGAATTTGGTGCTTCCTTGGTGGCGGTGGTGAAAAACATTTATTGTCAAAGCCACTAGTCCAGGGCTCTTGCGTGAATTTTATGCTCTACTCTGGAGTCACACAGGTATTGCTAGGACAAGAAACTTCATCGCTTCAGTGATTACCTTCAAATGTGCAAGTGGAGAGTAGGCGCACTTCACTCACTCACCCACCCACCCACTTACCGATTCACATATTCCCTCACTCACTCAGTAAGTATACTGTTAGAGCAAATCGTTCGTGTTCGTGGCCAACACTGATGCTGCAGTGAAAAATTGATGCAGGCTTCACTTCCAAGAGTGGACACAGTCAGGCCGGCGATTTAACGCTTTCCGCCCGAATTGTAAACAAAAACTATTCTTGTCCTAATCATTCGGCAGCTAACAACGACATTACAGTGTATAGACAAAATATAATTTTCCCAACACCGGTCTTCCGCAAGGGCGCCTGCCACCCCCCCCCCCCCAACTCTGCTTCCTTCCACCCCCTCTAATAGTGACTCACAAATCTGTCCCTGCCTATGACGTAATTTTCTGTAACTCATTTTTATTCTGGCCGGAAAAACTAGAATCTGCAGGCTTCAGTGAATATGAAGGCATGGAACGATACCAAGAGCTCGAAATAAGGCAGTTTCTTTTTGCTTTGTTGACCACGCTTTCTGCACACTCCGAGGACAGTCACTTCGGCAGTATTATCCGAGTATCAAACGTTTCCATTAACGGCGTTAAAAGTAAAAACAAAAAGCAAGGCTATTTCTCGCACTTCAGTATAATAGTGCGCGGTACGGTTATTTTCACCGCAGTCAGCTAGCCCAGGGCGGCGCCTCGTTAAAGCGAATCGCCACTGTAAATGGTTCGGTTAACACTACGCTATACGTTCAAATCCATCGCGTGCCTCTTGTTGCACGAAGCATTACAGCTCGCATATAGTTATATATTATGATAGAGATTATGAGTACACTAAAGGGGCAGCCTGAATTTATGCCTGCACAAGCCACGCATAACTCCCGTCCAGTCAGCCGAATGCCGACTGTATGCACGATTTTGAAATCGCTTCGAAATCGTTTCAGAGCCGCAACACCGGGTAAATCACGCAATGCGCGAACGAATACTGGCCTTCACGTGTATACTGTAAAGAGGAATCAATGAACACGATTACTGTTTCGCAAGAAACGGCGATTCTCCTCCGAAGAGATTTCGAAAGCGGCGGAGTTCCCGCTGGTTTCCCGCCAAATATAGGAACAAAATAGCTCTGCCTCTCGTCGCTTAACGCAACCTAAGTGCTGCATTGCCGACACTCATTACATCTCTGGCCAGATAGCGGCGGTGCGGAGCTACAGTACGCGCGGCTGCCTCGGCCGCTGTCCAAAGAGATTACACAAGCGAAAACGTTCGTTCCATCCATTTCGCAATAACAAAAGCGTCCTGTTTCGATTCCTGGATGGAATCGACGTCTTACCAAGCGCGCGCGCGCGCGCGCACACACACACACACACACACACACACACACACACACACACACACACACACACACACACACACACACACACACACACACACACACACACACACACACACACACACACACACACACACACACACACACACACACACACACACACACACACACACACACACACACACACACACACACGTACGCGCGCTCGCGGCGCTATCATGCCCCACGTTGGGCGCCAATAACGGAGACAGGCGCGCACATGAATGCATATACACGGGCGCGCCACCCCACTAGGCCTCACCTTGGGCGCCAATAACGCAGGCCATCACATACATATATACATACATACATACATACATACATGCATGCACACGCGCACACACACGTACATACATACATACATACATACATACATACATACATACATACATACATACATACATACATACATACATACATACATACATACATACATACATACATACATACATACATACATGTGTGTGTGCGCGTCTATAGACGCGTGCACATACAAACGTGCGCACGATATACATTCCCAACAACATATGCACATGCCCCTGTCTCTCCCTAAACACATGTGTGGGCAATACATGCACTCCCCCTCTCTCAAAGCACGCACACACGCTATGGGGATGAAAGAGCCCCAAGTTATTGGCAGCACGAAATCGACAGTTTCCCTCGCGAGCGCCGTAGTGCGGTCATCATCATCACCGTCCAACGGAGAGCGGATCGAGCGGAACACACGCACCTTCAGCACCGTATCATTCCGGCAAGAAGAGCGTGGGAAGAACGCAACCCGTTCGCAACGCGCGTTTTCGACCGGGATCTTTTATAAGATAGACGGCGTAAATAGCTGGGAAGCCCGAAGAAAGCCCGGGCGAGGCGACCGCCGAACAGCCGCGGCACGGCAGCAGAGAAGGCACCGCTTTAAGGAAATATACCGAACAAGTAAAAACTGCACGAGGAACGCAGGCCAGCCAATGAAAATGATGCGCGAAAAGGGGTGGAACGAAGGGAAGAAGTGTCTGAACGGGGAACGGCGATTTCGCCGTTTAAAACAAGCGTCATTCGTTTACCACACACGCGGATAGATGGGCGCACACAGCCGCGCGTACGAAACAGGAAATTCGCTCGTCCAAACGACCGGCTATGCGGATGCAAGCGTACCGCCCGCTGCAGTTTAGCGTAATGGCCGAAGACATACCGATCGCGTACGCCCGAGAAATGTTCGAACACGAAGCGAGAATAATCGGTTGAGAAAAAAGAAAGAACCGGAGGGTGGATGAAGGGAATAACAGGCGCATTTGATGGTGGCCACGTTAGAATGTGCAGAGAAAGACAGACTGATGGGAAAGAGGTTTAACGTATTCGCAATTGCACGCCATGTGATCGCCCTGAGTAGCGTGTGCGTTATGCGTAAAAATAGAGCGGGACGGTTTCGTGGAGAGATATATCGGCGTGGAGCTGCGCATAACAATTCGCCATGAGCGTGGGCGGCTGTGCAAACGGTCGCTACGCGCAGGGTGCCACTTAGATTCCTAGTTGTTGCTTCTGCCGATATACTATGCAGCCGTGGTTGACGTTATTAAGGAATACAAAGACGAGAACGAGTTCTAGGTATTTAGAGGCAGGTAAGAAAAACTGCCGAGGCGCTGTCTGTAACAAGGTTTCTGCAGACTTGGGTTAAGGTCTTATGGGGTTTAACGTCCCAAGGCGACTCAGGCTATGAGGGACGCCGTAGTGAAGGGCTCCGGAAATTTCGACCACCCGGGGTTCTTCAACGTGCACTGACATCGCACTGTACACGGGCCTCTAGAATTTCGCCTTCATCGAAATTCGACCGCTGCGGACGGGATCGAACCCGCGTCTTTCGGGCCAGCAGCCGAGCGCCATAACCACTGATCCACCGCGGCGGCTAAGGTATTTAGAGGTAGGTAAGAAAAATTGCTGAGGTGCTGTGTGTAACAAGGCTCCTGGAGTCTCAGCAAGCAACAAATTAAGACTTAAAAAAATAAACATAACCTTTCACAGCACTCAGTGATTCTTCTTTATATACAGGCTTATGGTTTACATCTTCTAAAATTAATAACTGCTTAAGGAATTGATCCTGGCCGAATGATCAACAGTCAAGCTCTTGAAAAAAATTCGTCAGCACTTGTACGCGGATGTTCCCATGGCAAGCAAATAAAGTGGCCAGAAGTGTACACAGCGAAAAATCTGTATATTTACAAGCACGGTTAGTATGTCGTGCTGATAACCTAACCTAACCTAACCTAACCTAACCTAACCTAACCTAACCTAACCTAACCTAACCTAACCTAACCTAACCTAACGTAACCTATCCTAACCTAACGTTCAGCAGTTTGATTCTGCATGGACTGCATGGAGAAAATTGAAAACTCTTGTTTGTGGAAGGAAATGGCGCAGCCGCCGCTGTCGGGTTCGAACCCGGGAACTGCAGATAAGTAGCCGAGCGCCCTAACCACTGACTGCATGGTAGTAATGCAAGTTTTGGACACAAGGAAACCGGGTGGGCGGAGGTGTCTTACAGTAGAAGCGGGCTGCCACTTGCACGTGCACTTGTCCAATGCGATTAAAGGAACTCTTTCGCTACCCTGAGGCGCCGCAAGTGTTCACGTGCTGCTATTCTACTCTTTTTTTCCCAAATGCCAAAAACAGTTTTTTTTTTCCTTGACACGTAAAATGAGCGCTTACTTTGTTATTTTTTTTGAACAGGGTTTGCTTTGAAGGTCTACTGTTAAATCCTTACAGCCGAGAAAATAATGAACGTGGCACCGGAACACTTTCCTTTCTATGCACTGTTCACACTCAACTTATTTGACAAGCTTGTTGGATGTTCAGGCCAAACAAAAAATAACAAAAAAAGCGTTCGGTGAAGAACGCCGTCGCCTCAAGCCACTTTAGACTTCGCAAACAAAAGACGCTCTCAGTTGCCGCGAGCCAAGCTTCGAGCAGTGGGACGGAAAATTAAGCGGAAAGGGAAGGGGAAAGGGGGTATGGAAGTCTGTCTAACGAGAGCAAACACAGAAAGAGAAAAACAACTGTTACACGACGTTGCTGTTTTGAAACTGCGACGGACCAACGACTACAGAATAGAGCAGCAATTAGAAAGAAAAAAAAGAGGTAGGGATGAAAAGAGCGGGACCCGCGTGGTGGAGGGCGCGCCGTGTGGGCAACAATGGTCGGCAGGGAAACCAATTAACAGCCGGCGAAGGCTGCTACGCCTCAAGGCTTTCTTATTCTCCTCCTTTTGAGGAGACGGAACATTCGTGATTCAGCCAACGAAAAGAAAAGTCGGCCTGTCAGGTGTAGGCTTCCCAGGAGTAGCTGCGTCGGCACCGCTAATAAATGTACGGAGAGCAGCGCGAAGCCTTCTGGGAACGAAGAAACTAATAAATAAACCAATTAAAAGGAGAGAGAGAGAGAGAAATGTTTCAATCTGCGCCGTACGCAGGTATAAGGAGAAACCGTGCCGAGATCCAGAATCTTCGGTTGCGCAAAAAATAGAAAGTCAGTGAACAAATAAAAAAAAAAGAAAACAAGCAAGGAAAGAAAACGAAGAACTTCTGTGGAGTGAAGTTTCCAAAGCGGTCCTTTGAGGAAAGGAAAGCGACCGGCCGGTCGGTCGAGGCTTTGTAATTTGCAAGGGCTCCGCGCAACTGTGGCGATTTTCTGCGCGGCCGAGTTTCTTTAATGGAAAGCAAGCGCGCACACACGGCTTCTTCGGCGCGGTCAATTCTTCTCCGCCCTTTCTCGAACGAGTTCCTCCTTTCCCCTGCCTGTTTTCTTTTTTTTTTCTTCATAATTATTGATCCCCCCCCCCCCCCCCCTTTTCTCGCGCAGAAGTTGAGCGAATCGGCACGTTCGACTTTTCACACCAACTGCACAGAATGCAATGTTGGCGGGCTCGACCTGCTCACCCTAAATGAAAGTCCCCTGCGCAGCTAATGATGAATGTCAGAAAACCAACGCATTTAGACATTTTATTTCACAACAGCATCATGGGGCCACTGCGGAGCCTGTGCCGACTGCTGAGGACGTGGTCGAGGAAGAGAGTTAGGGTTAGGCACACACCTGTCCTCACTTCTTCGCTGTATTGAAAAGTGATGATGGGGCCTTGAAGTTGTTTTCTTTTGCCTGAATGAGACGGATTAGACTGCGCAGCTGGGGGCCAACGCGACACGCTCAAAACAGAAAACTCTGTCAAATAGCAAGAGAACAGGTTATACCATGGATACAGTGACTTCGAATCGCTTTAGAATTCATGTTCTATCGGCGAAAAAAGTTACTGACCCCCCCACCCATTTTTTAAAGTTCCGCACCGTGCCGCATAGCATGTTGGAGCCACCTTCGGCATGAAGTGCGCCACTGTTTGGAGCTTGGAGCGATGTTCAGTCACGCGCTTGTCCTGCACAGTACATGGGGTTGTACAGGCAGCCACTTAAGTTTCTACCGAGTCGGACCCATAAATTTATTCCTCATGAGAGATGTAAACTGACTCTCCCATAGAAAACGGCGATGCGGGATATAAAGGAACCGACTGTCCAGAGCGAAGGCCTATACTGTATCGGTCAGCCATCCGGCAAAAAATAAAACTGCATTGGAGCACTTTAGTCCTAGTATGGCAGAGACTGAGGTGATCATATTACAGTCAAGAAAGAATGCACGCGTATTTGCAAACACGCGTCAAACGCGCACATAGTTTTTTTCCTCCCTAAACGGACGTGGCCCCACCCGTGCATCCTGTGTACAGGAGAAGCAAGCTTGAGAGGCCAAGCAGACGTCTGCAGGCAGCCATCCAGGCTGGCACACGGCTCGTGTCGCACGGGTATGCGTAATGGACCCGGCTGGGCGGCGACACCGCGCCGTTTGCCGCAGCCGCGGGCGCTGGGAGGGAAACAGCCCGGCGCGCCGAACACGATTAGTCGGGCGCCCGCGCTTAATCGAGGAAATTCCAGCCAGCTGCCGCGACGGAGGCCAGCATCCATCGACACGACGACCGCACCTCGCGGGAGGCAACGAGGCAGTCGCTGATGCTTCGTCGTGTAGCTGTTTATAAGCGACCGGAAGAGCATCTGGCGCGCGTGTGAACGCATATCGCTTAACGCCCGGCCAGGTTCCTGCTGTTCGGCTGCGAGCAACACGTGTCGAGGCCATGAATACGGATGGGACATGAAGTAGTCTAGCCCCACACATATGCCCGTGGCGCGATGCAAATGGGATCGGTTGCTTGAGGGAACTGCGTGCGAGAAAGAGACGTGTTACGTCACGAGCGAGGAAAGCGGATGGAGGCGTCATGGAATTCCTGTCCGCTGGTTTGACGCGGACGGTAAGGAAAATACGGTGGAAAAAACACGTTGCATTAATTTAAGTTAGACAAACAGTTTCAAGACTGCTCAAATTACGCAGCGAAATGAACGAAACGGTACGCTGGTCAATCAATGAGCTATTTACTGATAGGTTCACTGAGTGATTGATAAATTGAATGATAAATTAATTGCTTGATTGACTGACATTCAATGTGGCTCAAATTGCGCAATAAAATGCAGTGCTTAACAGTTTAACAAGATAAATCGAGTGTTCATTTATTAATCAGTTAATACTATGGTTGACAGTTTGATGATTGATTGATTGATTGATTGATTGATTGATTGCATCGGCCGATCCATCACAGCAAGGAACTATAGCAGCATCTACACCTTTGAGACAACATAGTAACTAGCGTTCTGTCGTGCGGCCTGTCGTTTTTCTCCTGTCTGACTTTTCGGGCTAGATACTATGTCTGGAATCAGTAACCAATTACCCCAATTAACAGGCTTAGGAAGGACACAGCCAACTCGTAGCCAGGTGCGGGCCAGCTATAGTCAGCGCGCAAGTACGCCTACATTTAGCCCTCTCTATCTCGCCACTAACGATATATACTAACCGTCTTTCTCTCTTCATTGGGAGTTAGTATTATATCCCTTTCTTATTAGCCCAGAGTACCGGGCTGAAAGTGTGATAGAACCACTGCGCAGTAAAACAAGCATAGAAGCGGAGACGGCCGAGGCCCTCATCGACTGGCGCCGAGACGCACCCGATCCTGCCAGACTCCGCACTACGTGATCTGCTAGCGGATCAGGCGCACATTACCAACACCGAATGAAATGCACACGCAATTGTTCGCGTGCGAACGCGTCAGCGGTCCTTTCTCTCCGCGCTGCCCTTGAAGTTCATGTTCAAGGCGGAGCCACTATTAGAGCTCCGTTCGAAGTGGACCCGTAGCGCCCAGAGAGAGAACAAACAGATCGGACAGCCAGGCGTCATCCGACACCGTCCGAAAGAAACCGTGGTCGGCGGGATAATGTCTAGACGGCAGTTCTCCAGAGGCGCCATTCGGGCGCCGTGGCCGAACACGGGACGATCGCATTCCAGCTGCGCCACATGAGACCGAGTGTGCATCGAATTGAGTCTGGAAGCTCCGTGGCAAGCGGCCCTTAAGCGGGTGACCGATAAACAAAGCTGCGGTGCGTGACAATAAGTAAAAAAAAACTACAGTGGGCTATCGCGTTAAATAACAAAAGGAAGGGGGGGGGGGGGGTCCACAAATATCTTCCACAACCACACGTAAGCAAGCGAGATTTAATAGGAACAGAAGCATGCGGGTGAAACAGATATTTAGACTTCGGTGCCACTTCACGTGGTATTAATCGATACGAAAATCATGCGCGAAGCACCCAACAAGCTCAGTTTCGCAACTGTATAGCGCTCGACAATTCAAACTTTCAGGGATGTCGGACGACAGGAAATCGGAAAGAAGAGGCAGCCAAGCCAAGGATAGCCTGCCCGTAACCATATGAGAAGTCCTCTCGCTCACGCTGTGAGGCCGCTGCAAGCATCGCCACTGACCCAGAAACCGCACCGCGAAGCGTAGCAGGCCATGCGCAAGAAACCCTAGCAAAAAAAAAAAAAAAGCCACGCAACCTCGGGAGGAAGCATATAACGAGCACTGCCGTTCCGGGAAAGTGACCACTACTACACAGCCCGCATATAAGAACGCCGGGCGCACTCCGGACTCATTCAGGCGTACATGATGCGGTTGACCATGCAGGGGTCCCGGGACCCTCATGCCTTCGGGACGCTACACGGGTATAAAAGAACGGAAGGCCATAGCGGGCTCACGGCTGGCTGAATCTCACGAAGCCGCGGCTATGGCGAGCACAACCGATTACCATTCCTGAGACGGCCATCCCTGTACTCTCATTTTTTCCCTCGCTCTACATTCACTGGGAATACTATTTCCTTCTCTCTGGGTGCACAGCACTGGGCTGCGCATCCAGAAATAATGGTCATAGTTGCCACAGAACTCAAGCCGCTTATAAAGGTCCGGCCGCTGTGACAACGTATGCTTGTTTACTTCTTGACCTGGTTCCAAAAGCTGCAACCCCCTGGAAAGTCGCACCACGCGGTACAACGCTCGAACCAAGACCGCAGGAAGACGTCAGCTCATCTCGGCGCGTCTTCTGGCTTCTCAGGTCATTTCTCGGGACGAGGCTTAGCGTGGGGCGAAGCCCGCGGGGCGCAGTGCGTTAGAGGGGCCAGGAAACGGCCACTTCCGGTGCTCCTAACGACGCACTTCCGGCTCTGCGCGCTGCCAACATCCCAAACGTGTACGGCGGTGCCAGTCAAAGATAGAGAAGAGGCAAGAGTATATGGATCCAAGTAAAGCTCTCCGCAGATGCTCGTGACCTGAGGTGACTAAGAGGTAGGGAAAGAAAGAATTTTTTTTCATCTTTGAGCGCCAAATGGCGAGAAAGTTTTCGCTTTCCAACAGGCCGAGAGAAACTTTGCAGAACTGCAAAATCACCTACCCTCGAGACTCGTCACCTATGTTAGAATCGTAGGCTGCATAGCGCACTGAGGAAATACCTTTCGGCCAAGTAGTACATACCCAGCTTTCCTAGAAATTTAGCAGCCACCGCCATCTGTAGCGAACAGCAGGTAATTCAATGGGGATATTTTAAAGCTGTAATTCTGAGAAAACTAAAGAGCCCCGGAGTATGCTACGAGAACATGGCGTTTTTCGTGGACGAACCTTCCTCCTCGTTGTAGAATCTGAGCTATGAAATACTTCCTGTGCTCACACAACGGTCATGACAATCAGTGGAATGTACCCAACATTCGAAATTCCCGTGCGCTGATTTTGAGTGTGCAGCGCCACGCGGCACGTGGTGGCAGCCGTACGAACTAGAATCGTTCGTCCAGATTCCTGCCTTGAATATCAGCACTTCGACGTCATTGTCAATGTTAGCCTTTGTACGTCCACAAACATCAGCGTCCCCCACCCAACCCTGACGTATAATTAGGTTTGTCCTCCATCACCCAGGCCTGTTCCATCCCAGCAACATCTCGTATCCCGCAACTGATCTCTGAAGTATCTGCCGCCCCGACGTCGTTTGACTTCGCGTAAATTCACTCCACCATATGCGGTAAGTTTGTTGGAACTCTAATTTATACTGCTATTCCTTTTATGTCAAAGTTACCGAAATATTTAATGTTTTCACAGCTCGCTGCTCTGTGCACTTCAAGCATACGTTTAATAATAACGACAACCACAAAGCTTTGTTTTAACAGGATATGTTGAATAATACGGACGAAATCCTCCATAAACAAACAGAACAGCCCTAAACCTGCCAGCCTATAGCTGGAGTATCGCCAAAGAGTGGTGACTTTTTTTTCTTTTGAGCGTACACGCATTGGTTCCTAAATACAATCGACGAACAGTCATATTTATAAAATATATGCGTGGCCATTTAGAGCTCGAACGAGAAGCAGCCGAGGATGGAATGCGCTGCCATCGCGAGCGATAAAAAAAAATGAATCTCAATCCGAACGCTGGGGAGAAAAGGCCAGCAAAGTCCTGACATATCCGATGAATCTCTAGAGCAATTTAAAGTGCGAAGTATAAAAAAAAAAACTACGCTGCGGCGCCGGAAGTATCATCCGAACTTTCGCATCATATCCGAGCGCTCAAAAGGAGACGTGCGTTTTGTTTACGACGCACGCAGCCGCTTCGTCATCTCCGCCAACGGCGTGTACGCCAAGGGCACTTTTCTTTTATCCCAAATTTCTTCGCGCCCCACGTGCGCAGGCCCCCTTTTGTTTCCCACCCTGGAACTATGTCTCAGTTGAACAGTGCAACGCTGCAGAGGCTGCAAGGTGGCATCATCCGAACGCGGGCTAACTAAGAAGTTCGCTGAGCATTGTAGCGATCGCCGTAGTAACGAGATAAGCGATGACTCAGTAATAATCAAATCAAATCAAACTTCAAATGTCTTCATCTAAAGTCTCTCGCCGAGCAGCGGTAAAGCTCTACTATATTTTCACAGCATTATTCATTCGTCCTGTCGCCTCTTCGGTGACGAATATACCACCTTCGCTGCTGAATTTTATTCTGGTAGGAGACATTTATGTGCTTAACATTGCATTTTTTTATGCGCGTCCAACTACTTTAAATATATTAAAGAACGTCTTGCTGGGCAAGTTGGTACATCTTTGGATAGTTGAGGTTTGGAATTCTCTACCACTACCAGCCGTTCCCTCCCATTAAATGAATTTTTGTCTGTGCTTCAACATCACTGTCTCTAACTTTTTCTTTGCTGTATTTGTTTATGATCTTGCATTGTGTTGCATTCTCAACTCCTGATACAGTCACACCGGGGCTGCAGTATGCAGAAATAAATAAATAAAAAATAAATAAATGATTTGTATAGAAAAATTGTTCCGGTCATAGTGTTTGTTAGCAGACTAAGCAGCACGTGAAGCATCTGTTCAGGGGATATGAAGCATTTTTGCAATGAAAAAGATTTTAGACCGGCAGCGCAATGGCATTTGAAAATGACGGGAAAAGGGAATTTTCTGTAAGGACGAAGCTGGTTCGAAGGTTCGACAAATTTGTCGCCCTGCTTCATATACGGTCCTATCGACGACAAACATGTTTATGGTTTATGGGGGTTCAACGTCCCAAAGCGACTCAGGCTATAAGGGACGCCGCAGTGGAGGGCTCCAGGGAATTTCGACCACATAGGGTTCTTTAACGTGCACCGACATCGCAAAGTACGCGGGCTTCTAGAAATTTGCCCGCCATCGAAATTCGACCGCCGCGGCCGGCGGCGACAAACAAATCAGTGTCACTCACGGCAGGGTCAAGTCAGCGGAGGCGATGGGTGTTCGTGTAGTAACAGAAACTGTTATCGTTGCCGCAACTGTTTCTGACGTCCCCATATATTTCTGTCCAGAAATATACAAGAATTCCTGATGTTAAGATAGAGAAAGTCTTCTGCTGCTCATGAAACGGGGAATGCTCCGAGTTGTGTTGGCAGAGTCATATATTGACTCCTTATTAGGCTGGCAGGGCGTGGTTATCGCAACACTGACTTCCAGAATTAGATAAAGACAAAAGGTAAAGGGGCCAGGAGAAGGGGGCGGCTAACCACTGCTACCAACGAAATCTGGAGCAATTCAACCGACCCCTTGATTAGCACTTAAGCTCTATCTCTTGCCGTCCACAACGTTGCTGCACGGTTCTTTAGTGAAGCAAGGTACGAAGGGGAGAGGGAGAAATGGCGAGGAGGAAATTCGCGGAGTTTGTGACGTCCATCTGAGACCACCGCTGCGCTTGCGCCGAGAATCCGCGAACGCTGTCATCTGGGAAACCTGGAAGACACGGGCCAAATGGCCAGAAACTAAACGAAAGGAAGCAAAGCAAAAAAGAGTAACGAAAAGAACAGTTAAAAAAATAAAGAAAGAAGAAGACAATAAAAGGAAAAGGACCGACAACACGGCTGGAGACGAAGCGTAGACGAGCCTCGCGCGCGTCAACTTGGGCGTCCGAATGCATACGCGCGACGCTCGAGAGGTGACGCGGACGCGCGTTATGCGTTGCCGGCTCTTCTTCATCCTCCTCCTCTCGTCTCGTCGGCTGGAGGGGCCACGTTGTTTATGGGCCGTTTGCTGCAGAGCGCGCAGTTTCCGAAACGGCGCTCGAAGATGGCGAGGCCTGCGTGGGCGCGTGTCTTTGACGTTGACGGAAATATGGATTCCACCCCCTCCCCCAGAAACACGCCCGTCACTTCCACAGCCCTCCTCGTGCGCAGCAGTCGTGACGAGAAATGTGACAGTTTCCGCCGCCGACGCCGTTTTAGAGAGATGTCTGACGACGCTGTCTGGCTGCTATTCATTTTATCTAGTTTTTTTTTTCCTTTACTTTTTCCTCCCGACCAGGAACTGCTGTTCCGAAACGACCCAGTTCCTCTCCGGCTATTTCTGGTGCTCTCGAATTTCATGTTTATTTTTGCTTACCGCATGTTGTCCTTTATGTAAGCACGACAGGATGGCTCCTGGAATAGTTGGGCTATGGTCACGTTATTTCAAGCTTCTGCTAATGTTTACCACCAGCTAGGATGGTTATAGCGACACACACAGGACTCACAGGATCGCGCAAGCAAGTCCTGCTTTAAAAACAGGATATGCGTCCTGTGATTTCGTAACGCACGCGGCACAACACTTTCGGGACAATAATGATGTGTTAGCGTTAGCGCACAGAATCAGTCCTGCTGATTACATGCCGCATGCGTATGAACAACAAGTTTGGTTCATTCTGCTAAGCCTTTCACACTCACTCACTCACTCACTCACTCACTCACTCACTCACTCACTCACTCACTCACTCACTCACTCACTCACTCACTCACTCACTCACTCAAACTCACTCATTCACTCAAACTCACTCACTCATTCACCTAAGCTGACTCAAAGTCTCACTCAAATTCACTCCCCCTATCTCAAACTCACGAACTCAAACTTATACACTACAACTCACTCAGTCCTCAAACTCACTCACTCACTCAAATTCACTCACCCACTAACTCAAACTCACTCACTCATTACGCAAACTCACTGGATCACTCAATCGCTCACCCATCGCTCACACTCCCTCACCCATCCACTCACTCCTCATACTCCCTCACTCATTCACTCACTCAAACTCACCAACTCCCTCGCTATCACTGACTTAAAAGGGCTCTGAAAGGGGCTCTCAAAAAGCTGCGATATTCCTGGGATGTTAAAGGACGCCGCTTTACGAATATCCACCTGAAAGTTTTTGGGACGCATTTGCTAGAACCTGAGTTTTCTCTCCCACGGCCGCTCGATCTGTCTGCACTCTGAAGTCAAATTTTGAATTGCATCCTCTTGGCTCCTTTCTCCACCCTCTCGTTCGTTTTTCATGTTCAAAGGTGGGCGCTGCTCCACCGGCTGCCGACGCGTGCGGGAATTCCCGGAGGGGTGAAGGGGGGGGGGGGGGGGCGAAGTTTTCCAACCCACTGGAGAGACGCGGCTGACTTGCTGCGGACATGGCAGCTGGGTGACGTCTGAAAGAATCTAGCCAATAGCCGCCTCTTAACCGACATACGCAGACGAACCGCATGGAAGAAATCGAGAAAAGTCGGTGGAAAGGACTCTCCAACTTTCGCGCGCGATTTTGGGTTGTCTGCGGCGTCTGTAAGTGTATTGCTTAACTCAAGAGTTCATGAGAACAAAATGTAGTGATCCAGCGACTTTATGTAGTCTCCTTAGAAGGCGTTTCAGGGTCCCATTAACGCATGCGCCACTCGCTCGGTTCATCTTGCCTGGCCTACACAGCTACTGGCTTAGGAATGTTGCGGGCAGTTATGAAAACAGCATCTTAGGGTTTCTGCAAGGATGCAGTTCAGGCTGCTTACTTAGTCAGGAAATTTGCTTTACCCATCGCTCTGTCAATAATAATAAAGAGTAGAATGAGCAAGACAAAAGAAATAAAAATAAAACTGCCCGGTCAACAATACCATAAAATTATAGTGAGGCTTAAAAAGAAATAAAAATAAAGTTGCCTCTGAACGCGCTAAGCCAATAATAACAGCAGGAAGAGATAAACTTAGTGAAGCGGCTGAACACAAGAGGTGGGCCGGTCAAGAGGCACTTCAGGTGAACAATGGCGGATCACGAATGTGTGAAAAATCATACAGTCGTGAAGCCACGGTAGTAGAACTGTTCAGTTTCGCAACGATCACTGTTCTCTGGGACTCTCGGGTTCTCTGGGACAAGTCGGGCCTTGCTGTACTTGTCGGACTAGTTTGCTCGAGCTGACTAGGTTAGCCAACTCGAGCAAACCCATCCCGTATTTTGCATCTGACGTTGGAGTGCTTATCGCGTTCTCTGTTGCAGCATAGTTCTCGTATTGATAGCTTTTTTTTTTCTGTTCTCTACCCAGCGACTAGGACGTGAACAAAGGTTGATTAGTAAGTTGCTCAATATAGTACTTATGGTGCTACACTAATGAAGCTTCGGTAAAAGGCAAAGAGAAATGAACAGGAATCAATTTCGGTTGCATGCCATTCATGTCGCCCGGAGCCTCGCCTGGCAGATTATTACTACACACCATTAAGCGTCAAGAATATCTTCCATCAGTGTCACCGAAACCAGCTGATCCGTCAGCTGGTCCTAGGTTAGTCAGGCCTACCACGCTGGGGGAGAAGTATAGGTAATCTATTGAGGGAGCATGGCATGTCTGCAGCTAGTGATGGAGAGCAAAAGCATACGAACATAATCGTTGTACTATTCAGACTGAGTTGTCTAAATTAACTTCAGTACGATTCAGGGCGAGAAGCGTCCCTCCAATCTCGATTCCTTCTCGAATTTCATGCGAGGTGCCGTTTATGCGTCGGCAGGTACGACACCGCGGCCGGATCGAGACCTCCGCCGGAACTCCGCCGCCTCATGCCGAGGCACGTCCACGGATTTCCGTTCCATCCGGCACTCCTCCCCTCCTTTCCCTTTTGTCGTTTCTTCGATTTTTTCGCTTTTGCTAGGGGGGGATCAATGAAGTTTTGCTTGTTCCGACTTTATAGCGGCAAGTTCGTTAAAGACCCACGAGGAGAGCGTTTCTAGCCCTCCAAAGTGAGCATGCGTGGCTTTACCATGATCAGTGACCAGTGAACTTCATCAGCCATGATTCCTGAGCAGGCGGTATGCCGTCAAACCAATGACTACCTAAGTATTTACCACCGGCCGAGCTCTCCTCCTTTCCTCTCATTAAAATTATTTCTCTCTCTTCTCTATCCCTGGCACTTCACATTTTTACTTATTTCAATTTTTCATGAATTATTATTATTTTATATGATTGCCGTTGGAATTCACCACCATACCATGGGAAATCTCCCAGCCCGGGTATGTGCCATGTTAACTGAGGTCAACAACAACAGTAACAATTTCGTTTCGTTTCAGCCCGGAAGAATACCTTAATGCTATACTGAGAATAAACTGAAGTAAATCCGTATCGATTGATAAGCGAGCAATTTTTCTTTCGGAGATCCATGAAAATCTCTTCCCCTCCCCCTTCTTTTTTAGCGAAGGAAGCTCAAGAAATGCGATGTGTTCATAGGATGGGCGCCCTCCTCAACCGCCGTCCCCTCGAAGACGCCAGAGCCGGTAGGGGGGGGGGGGGAGGAAAAAGAGGAGAGTGGTATAAAGACTCAATGGCACAAGCAGGTGCACACTGCGTCTTAAGTTTGTTATTGTTTTTTTTTTTCCGGGAAATTAGCACCGAGAAAGCGACGGACACCTCGGCCGTTTCCGCGAACCAGGACGAGGGCAACGCACCGCGGTGCGAAAGGGCGATGTGCAGAGAGTGCGCGGTTGCCGGGCCATCCTTAAGGCACCGCAACGCAACGAATAAATCCAAAGGGAAGCAGGCAAGAGCGAGAGTGTGGCAGGGCACGTCTCACTATAAACACGCCGCGGTCTGTCGGAAAGGAAGCCAGGGAGCCATGTATTACAAGTAGCCTGTGACGAAAAGCAAGCCATGTTCTACACGGCACACAACATATCCGCCGAGAGGGAAGAGAAAGCGGCTACGGAAGAAGAAAAAAAGAAGCGAACCAGCATCAGCGACGAGTGCGTACGAAGAACCATGCGTTACCAGCGGCGCGTGAAAGGAAAAAAGAGGACTAACAGGAGGCAAAACGCCACGCAAGCACATTCGCGAGAAGGAAGGAACGCCCCGGGAGAACGAGGCAAAAGAGCACGTGCAATGGCGGCAGCAGCTGAAGCAGGAGGAGGAGGAGAAGGAGCAGCAGCGTGTATTACAAGAGCGGCGCGTCGGTTGAGGAACAAGTCACCCGACACCCGCCGAGAGAGCGCGGCTGTCAAAAATTACACCCGCGGCAACGACGAATATCCCCCCCCCCCCCCACCCTCCTCTTTTCACGTTGCTGAACCCCTGCGAGCTCCGCAAGCGAGTCGCGCCCCTCGCGAAACAACGCTGGAGGCGTAGGAGCAGACCCCCGGATGGTGCTGCCTGGGAGCTCCCGCGACAAGACGGCAGCTGCTTCGCACACCAGCACCTCACGCGAGAAGCAACGACGGGAACACTTACTGCTCTAAGGTTGAGAGGGCGATTGTCTCTGAGTGACACCACAGCCTAAACCGAGCGTTGCATTACTTCTTTTTTCGTGTTAAACTGAACAAAGCGAGGGAAGTATACAGATAGAGCAACGTGATGAAACATTTTGTATTCGTCTCCGCATGGGGCGCTCTCATCAAGCCCGCGAATGCGGTCTACAATGAGAGCGGCCACGTTTGAATGTCCTCTTAGCGCATTCACCGTGGAGAGAGGAAGCGCTGTATGCTAATGATGATGTCGTCGCCCGTCGGCACGTGAAGAGCGCGCCCGGTAGTAGATGGTGTCATTAAGGGAGTTTCCTGATGCGCGAGGAGTTACGCGGCACAAGTGGGGAGGCTGGGATTGCGCCGCGCCTGTCTGGCGACTAAGGAGGCAACCCGCAATTAGACACCGAACGAACGCGGCCGAGACCAAAGCGCCGGGCGCGGTGAAGAAGCGAATAATGATATCAGAAAATTAACTTCTGCGCGGTTGAAGAGGAAGTGCATTCGTTTTAGCTTGTCGCACGCTCCGCGCGGTACGTTGCGAAGGGTTTCGAGTGTGCTGCCGTCTGCCGGCATCTCACGAACCTCGCGAATGAAGGTGAAACGAAACAGTGACCAGGAAAGAGACAAGTTTTCTTCGTTATTGCTCTGACAAGTTGCAAGAGAATGCACTGAATTGAATGTTTCTTGAAACCTGTCCTTGTGAACGCTTGCTTTGTATGCAAAGATGGACGTACTAGAAAACAAGACTTTCGGAAAGGAGGGCTTAACATCATGGTTTAACGGGTTTAATGCCGGGTTTTATTTCCGCACCCCAGCCTTTACGACTAGTGACTTCAGAGTACTCGGTGCCTATTTTGGCCTGCGTGAATGTTTTGCACTTATACTGAAATTTCAATTTAATCGGCGCTCAGACATAGAGATGTCCTACCTACACCATTAATGTACCCAAACGAGCGACATATCCCATTAAAAAGTGATTTTGTTATTTCCTAATTAAAACGCAGTTAGGGGACATTTCTAGCCGAGTAAACGTGCCTGCGAATATTAATACAATCTGTAGTGGTAATTTCTTGCCATAACATATCCAAAGGGGTACGTGTTGCCGATTTGCTGGCGCAAAACTGTAAGGAGGAGATCATTTGATACTGGGATCACATGAAGTGGAAGGTCAAACGCAGCAGCCGAGAACACGTTTCAACCGGGCATGTTAACACCGATGGCAACTCTGGCAAAGCGCAGGTGCCACAATCAGGTAGCGGCAGCACACGATAGTATTACATGAACAGAATGAATTACATGAACATGAGCAGCAAGGCAGGCATGCATAGACATGGTTCTGGTCGATGGGTTTTCACACGCCAAAACAAGGCCGCAGTGTAGGGCGAAATTAATTTCGACCCCCTTCGTCAATCTTTAACAAGCTCAAAATCTTAGCCTATACGCAGGCGTATTTGCATCTCGTTCGCACAGAAATGCGGTCGCCGACCTGGATAGAGACCGCAAACCCGTGCCCAGCAGCCGAGTGCTATACGCCGTACCAACGCAGTGAGTGCCGACAAGGGTTCTACTGGTTCCAGCGCATTAGTTCGAGTGCAGCGTCCCACACACACGGCGTATTCAGCGGCAAACGTCGGCGCCACGTACGGGTCTGATCAAGTGCGATGACGAGCGGCGTTTCTTTTATGGCCGGCTTGGCCCGCTGCGTGTGCAGTGACTCACATAGCCAAGCCAAGCCGGACAAACTGAGGGCGGAGCGTGGCGCTAATTCCGAGTTGACAGGGACGGTTTGTTCCCAGCCAGGAGGGCACTTGAAGCTGCCTGCGCTGCAGAGGCCGCGTTATTATCGCCTCCCCTGCTGGTGCGCCGCGGACCCTTCGGCGCTGCACGGGGTCCCGACGGACGGAGCCAGTCAACAGCTCGCGTTCAAGCTCGCGCGCTAGTTCGCTGCAGTACAGATCGCTGCAGGCTGTACTTCCTAATTAGAGTAATTAAAGGCAGAAATTCGACGTCATTCGTAACGGGCGAACTTCGCTAATCGTAACTTTCTCTGAGCCTAACACGGAAACACGAGAGCAGTAGGCAGGCACACCATAAAAATCTCAACAGACAGTCAACAGACATTTTATACAAAAGCTATTAATTTTTAATGTACTTTTTTATTAGATACCTTATGTCCCATCAGGGACCGTAACAGGGAGGGCTGTGAATGATACAACCAGGTGTATTGCACACACTGGTAAGTAAAACAACTGAACAATATCATAAAACAAAAATAGTTACAAAATCGGTTAGAGAATTCAAGTTGAGGTGCAAATAATAGGTTGCAAACATGGTGACAAGTATACCGAAAAAAAGTAAACCGGCTGCAGTTAGTGCTGTAATTTCAGTCTAGGCACAAACAAAACGGTGTGAATTGTGTACGGAAAATAGCACAAATTTCCTTGAAATCCGAAAGGATACATTCGTACAGGCGGCCAGATAGAGCGTTGGCCATTTCCTCTGCTGGATGTCTTACTGAGAGGTCATAAGAATAGCTGTTGAGTTTGATGTAACACACATCAAAGTTACGGATTACATATTGCAGCAACGTAAGGAATCTTTGAAGGCCACACTGCAAAGTCGCTTATTCCTAAACCAGATCTATAAGACAACAGCTGTATTTGTCCGGCTACGGATTCAGCTCCCGAGGACCAGTTTCAGGATCCGATCGATGCCAGCCCCAGCGCTCGGATTTCGACGGGGGAAATGCGAGAGCTGCCATGTACTAAGTTTTGGTTTACGTTAAAGAGCCTCCAGGGAAATAATCCGGAACCCTGCACCACGCAACTCTGGCAAGTAAGCCTTTAAGCTTTAATCATCGTTTCTTTAGTACGATACAAAAAAGCAAGCAGCTGCTGACAAGCTCAGCAATCAAGGTGCTGTATTATTCCGGTAGCTAATCAAATCAGTCAATAAAATCAGATTTTTAATGTCTCACTCTATTGCGCAACTCAGAAACATCAAAATCCTCGTGCTTACAGCTTCGTGTTGTGATTAACTCTTCGTTTAGGTAACAAGAAACACTTCATCAACGGACTGTTTTCCTGCTAGGGATGGGCAATGTGGGCGGAAGTTCATTGCGGTAGACGTCCATTAATAATTAATCATCGTTACTACCACGAAACTACTTAGGCTGGGCGCAGCTGTCCACGTGCCACAGAGGCCTTCATCGTGCTGCCCAAAACTCCACCGGGTGGTCGTTGCTGAGAGGAGCGTCCCCCCCTCTCTCCCCCAACTCGACGGGAGAAGCGGAAGCGTGAAGAGGGCACTCGAGCGCGAGTTCAAAGCCACTCAGCTCGACCCCAGGAGGGATCCACCCCGAGCCGTCCTCTTGGCGCCGAGTGCGAAAGGTCGCGGACGCCATCGACGTCATCGGGCGGAAAGACAGCGCGGATGAAAGACAGAGGGGGGAAGAGGGGTCAAGGGTCGAGCAAGGAGGGGAGGCCACACGCGTCACGACGCCCATAGGGGTCAGGGCGCGCCAGTTTTCCCACCGTCCGTGTGGACGCTCCAATTGATCCCTCGCTTTGTTTCCTCTTTTATGTAATTATTTTTTTTAACCGTGGGGAAACTTCCAAGAGAGGAGCTGCTCTGTGCTATACCCTGTACGTATATACTGCGTCGTCCGACGCCTAACGAGCACAACACATGCCTCCAGTGTCTGGGGGCCCCTTGGGACTGAAGGAAACACTGAGCTGTACAGGAAAGGGAGGGAAAAGCCGAGGAGAAGAAAGAAATGAGATTAGGGATTAAGGGAAGGAAAAGTAGGGAGGAAATCTGGGAGGATATGGCACCAACACGCTTCTGAGCGCGAACGATGATTGGATACCTCCAGCAGATCCCCGGGAAAGAGTATACAGCAAACAGGGAAGGGAAAGATGGCCATTAGCAGAGGTATACACTCGGAAGGTGTGAAACGCCTACCTGGGTACCTGGCGATGAGCACTGAGTCAACAAATGAAAGCTACAGCCTCAATTAATTGCATGCGCGGCTCTTCTATGTTCACACAGGGAATGGAAAAGCAAATTAATCTAATAACACCGATGAAAGCATGCAATGCTCTCGGGCGCACTGGAAACGCGGATGTCCGTTCCTGCCAACCGCGGCTCCATTTTCACCGCTATAATCACGAGATAATACAGGTACGCATCTTTAGAGCTGCAGTTTGCAAGCGAGGCATCATCACTAAGAGAAACACTCAACTTATGCTCCAAGCGCAAAGAGCGCCACTTTAAGCTCACCAGTGTAGGAACTAGCAACTGCATGCACCTTGCGTTAAGTAAACTCATTTCCACCAGCCTAAACGAACCTATTGGGAGCAGCGATTTCAAGCGTACTCATTCTATTCACTCACGTAATTAGCGTGCGTGAACCAACCCTGCACATGCGGTAAAAAGAAAAAAAAGCAGAACTCTAAAGCTCGTCATTAAACTAAGTTTGTGGCGAGCCATCTAAGCAGTCGTAACTAATGATAAAAGACTTCGTTTACAATGAAAAGTCCCGGCTTCGTTTCTGCCCCGGGATGGGAATACGATTCTCGTTATGTCCTCAAGCGAGAATATTTCCACACGCTCCGAATCACAATCATCATTTGGGCGAACTTGGGAGCGAGAAATAGACGGGGAGCGAAGATGCAAGCATTCCGCTCGCCTCTTAAACACTCACCAGAAATTACCTGCACTCTCGTTTCTTTCTGCTGATTGAAGTTCCAAACACCGTCGACAACGGCCTAGTCTAAAGTGGTCTGTTAACGTTTCAGCATTTGTGCCTCGGTTCGTGCCTCAACGCACTGTCTTTCTTAGAAAGCCAACAGGTAGGTCGTGGTTTCGGAGGCAACGTTCCGAGGTCCCTTCTACGTTGTTCACGTGACATGCCTACATTTCTGCAGGCTTTCTTTCGGCTTCGCTACGCCTGCTTTGCAGCCAGAGGCCCCGTCAATATGCATGTGTGTCCTTACACATTTTTAAAGCCATGCACCACAGCAATTGCCAGAGGGGTGAACTACAAACAAGCAAACAAACAGAGCTCTGAAATCTGCATGACTTCAAGCAGCATAAAACTGGCGAATTTTCTGGAGTCGTTGTTGTTGTTACCCTCATACAATGGCACATGCCCACATAGGGGGATTGGCCAAGAATTGGGAGTCAGCCCCGCATTTATGTATTCCTCCTTTGTCATCGTTGTCTTCACTGCATTCGCTCTCATCGATCTGTACGGCATTGCAAAATGAAGTAGCTCAGCGCAAACTATAAGGAGAAAGAAAGCATTTGCCTTCTTTCTCCATGTGCACAAACCAAGGTTTTCTTTCTTTTTTTGTTACCGCGCAGGCTCCTCTTAGTTACCACCATTCCGCTCCTCCTTGCTTCCAACCTCGTCTTCCCTGTGCAACCCAGCCTCCCTCGTTTCACCCAGCATCTGCTTTTCTGTTCGCGCACTCGCCATTCACGAGAACACCACGCTTGGGAAACAGATTCACACAGAAAGACGAGAGAGGCCGCACCGCCAAAGAGAAAGCCTCTCCCCGAGCGTGTGCTGCGTGTACAGAAGCCGCCGCTCGGCTACGCGTCAGAGACGCCCGAGATGTTGCAGCGCGCCCGACGAGGGGCATTCAGATGCAGATGCGCTCATTAAAGCGCTCAGCTCGTTCGGTGGACGACGCCAAGCGGAAGGGCGGGGCAGATTCCACGCCGTGGCCACCTCGTCAAACTGGACGGGAGCGTCGAAAAAGCCGAGGAAAGTTCGGCAAGCGAGCTTATGAGAAAGAGAGTGAACGAATGGACTCCGCACGAAAGTGAGTAAAGCAGTGAGAAGCACATGAGTGAGCAACCGAGACAATTCAACTTACAAAAATTTCTTTAGGCAGAAGTCTAAAGATATTGTCTATAGACAAACCCTAGAGAACAGGCTATATGCAATACAAATCCTATAGACAGTCTGTAGACAACCTATAGATTTATGACAATACACTTTTAGTAGACTTCTGTCTATAGGCAGTCTATAGGCTAGAATAGACAGAGAAATATCTATAGGAAGGCAACAGAGTCTATAAGAAATCTATAAGAAGTCCATAGACTGTCTACAGACCATTTTTATAAGGGTAGTGAGAAAAACAATAAATGAGGCAATGAGTGAGACTGTGAGTGATAGAGTAAGCGAATTAGTAACTCAGTGAGCGAGTACTGAGCCGGAAAGTGGAGGAGGGGGAGTTACGCAAGTGAGTGAGGGAGGAAGCGAATAACGACGTAGCGAGCGACTAATCGAATGAGAAAGTGAGCGAGTGAATTCGGTATGTGAATCGCTGAAGGAGTGAACGAGCTAGTGTGCGAGAACATGAACGAGCGAATTGTAGCAGTGAGCGAGCGAGTGAACTGCGGAACCACAAAAAAAAAAAAGAATTAATTAATTTAACTTGAGTGAGTGAACCAGTGAACGAGGCAACGAGTCAGCGATCCAGTGCTCAAGTACGGAGTCGACCGACACGTTGTGAGCATAAAAGCGAGGTCAATAAGACTATACGTCTAGAAGTGCACGCCAGAGATGAAGAGGGTGCTGAGCACCACCACGGATCAAATTCACTAATAGCGGCAATTCAAGCCATCCTCAAAAATCCGAAGGATCGAACATTGGAAGTAGGTGTATCGATGCATTACAAGTCACCCATATTGGTCATACTGTATCTCTCGGCTTTTCTCAATCTGATGCCTTCAGGCGGCCACGGAACGGTTCTCCTTTCGTTGAGACATGTCCAGGCGGTCGTGTTCTATCTCGGCAGCCGGTTATCACGGGCAGCGTACGGCAGTCAGCGCGGATTTTCACACATTTCACACCTCCGTGTGCTGTCAGCTGGGTATCCGAGAGTGCGCAGCTTAAAACCCCAAGGGACGAGCCACGAACGCTGCCATGCCGCGGATTAGCACCTCGAAAAGCGATACTGTCCAAGCGAGAAGCAAGCTATATCGACAGGCCAGCATGCTGAGTATACGCCGCACGGTGGCGCTCGGAGCGTGGTGACGCTGCCACGGTTCCGGATCAGGGAGCGTAATAGGTGAGCACACACACGCACACCGTTGGCTCCCTCCTTTCGAGGCTGGGGTTAACGTATAGGCGCCCAAGGAGCGCTCATAAGCTCCGTCAACAGAACGCGCAAACATGGACACCCCCGCGAACACTGCGATAACTGGAGAGGCAGTGACCCCGTTTGCACATTGGTGGTAGTTGAGTAACGAGCTGTCGATGGAAGAGACAGTGGTACAATAATGACAACTGACCGTCGGGAGTTATTTAATTGGTCTCAACAAATCAGCGTTTTTGCATTTGGTCTCAATTGAAATGTGGTCGCCTTCATCAAGACTCGCACCCCCGGAAGTCTGATCGTGGGAAACGAGCCAAAAGTACGGGAACAGCAGTAGGAACACTAAGGCTGGAGTACGCAAAATGCACAGGAGGATAACTATATGAACTTG